>NW_016690181.1:1024167-1215179 GCF_001604755.1 Lepidothrix coronata
TTTAAAGACTTTAATTTACTTAATGAAAAAAACACATAACACATATTTGAATCAAAGATTAATCCCTGAGCTTAGGATATGCTCCCTTTGCAGTTTCATGTAAGATAAGAAGTGCATGCTGGCACTAGTTTGAGATTCTTATAAAAAAAACCACTTTTTTTTTTTTTGGTGCAGATCATCAGCACTTCTTATCTTACATGAAACTGCAAAGGGAGCATATCCTAAGCTCAGGGATTAATCTTTGATTCAAATATGTGTTATGTGTTTTTTTCATTAAGTAAATTAAAGTCTTTAAATCCCCACTTGCTCATTCTACATCAGCGGCTGTGAATTTTAAACCTTGAATTTGATCCTTATACCTAGAAGATTTCCAATGCCTAAATAGTCTTCTAGCTTACTTTCCTATATAAATGAGGAAAATCTGAAGCACATTCTAGAGAATGGCTTTTCCAGTGTAAACTTAAGACAGCATGTTGTTCAGGTACATACAAAAAAAGTAGAGCTTGCTCTCCAGTCTTTTGGCAGACACTCAAGTAATAGTGTAATTAGAAAGTGAACGATTTGGGAATTTTTTCCTTAATGAAAATGGAGGTGCTGAAAACTCACACTTTCTCTTGCTGATTCTGCTGCATGGCAGGTTAATGGTCCTTTCTGAAGATAAGAAGATGAGTTTCCTGAACAAGCTGCTGATCCTTGCAGTTCTGGGTTGGCTCTTTCAGGTAGTCTCCTGTATGCACGCAGCTCTTCCCTGAAGAAAAAGCAAAAAACCACCAAGAAATATAGTATTGAAATAATTTAACCAATGCAAAATAGTAGTTTGTTGTTTTGTTGTGGGGTTTTATGTGGTTTAAAGAATAATTGTATCATAATGGAGAATTATTTTCCATTAGTGAAATTGTGTGAAGCAACATTTTTTTTTTCCAAAAGGAGTTCTAATTGCATCTGAAACACATTCTGTACTTATTAATCTGCATCCTTGTAAGCAAATTGACAGCTGCTTCCTGTTACAACTGGAAGTTCTTGTCACAAAGATGGAGTGCTAGCTGTCAGCTAGCTGTCAGCTTTGAATTATTAGGGAATTTTTTGTCTGATAAAGGGATGATGTGTGATGAACTTCTAAAATTCTTCTGTGCCTCCAGTTGGAAGCAAGGTAACTACCTAGCAGGAACGTATTGGAAATGTGAAACATGGTATTAGAGGGAGGGTAAGGAAGGTGGCTTATGTTATTGTGATCAAACCAAATATTTAATTTTATGGAAAGGTGCTTAGGGCAGAATGGATCTTTAGTACTAGTTGGGGTTTTTTTGCTGGTGGCAGGGTGGTGAGATTTCACTGTCCTCTTATCAGAAACAGTGTAAGTTACTGACTGTTGTTTGGGTTGTAACTGCTGGATTTTCTGTTTCAGGTTCCATCAGTCCCTGAAGAGTTGTTTTTTACCACTGACGACAGGCAGGAGAGATTTATGATGGATACTGTGACATCTGCTCAGGCTTTGGTGAGTTAGTGCAGTACCATGTCCTCTGAATCTGTGGATGAAGATGGACCTACCTGGTCCTCAGGAGTTTTAAGATCTTATCAGGAACTTGGCTTCAGGGCAGCTGCATTGAGAATATGTAGGACAATGGATGTGATGCCACAGTTTGTCCAAGTGTCTCAATTGCATTTCATCCTGGGTTGTGAACTCTGTGTTACAGCTCTAGGTTTTTTGTCAGGCAGGAGCCATCTCACCTGCTGCAATAGTTTGCAGAACAGGTGCCATGTTGTGCTGGAGGATCAGATGCTGTTTTCCTACTCACTGATTATTGCAGTACAAGGTGAGCTGATAAAACTGCAGCTCTTCCCAGAAATAAGTAATAGAAATTGTAAACAGAAGTAGTAAGATGGGACTGTATGAGCAAGGTTGGTGTCTTTGGGGTCACCTGTTTTCCAGTTACATGATAAAGGGTAGATGAACTGAAAATAGTATGAGCAAGCAGAAAAGCAAGTGAGTTTATAGGTGTGATGTTTCAGATAACTCCCAGACATGCAAAGGGGTACATAGTATTCCTTGAAAAGTGAGGAGTATATTTGCTAAGATACACTGCCTTTATGGGTGGGATCTGAAGTTCCTTTTCCTCCCAGGGCCCTGCCTGTGCTGTGTAATACTGGGCTGACATGACTCCACAGTGTGGTGTTCCAGTGAGTCTGGGGGAAGGAATTTGTGCAGAGTAATGCATAGCAGATGGGCCTCATATATTCTTCTCCATGGATAGATTTCTGCCTTATGAGTAGCAGCTGTGGCAACAGTCCTGGTTCCCTTCTTTAAACAGCTTTCAGCTCTGCTTCCACAGTGATCAGGAGTAAAGGCTGAGCTACACTAATAAAATGTAGAGCAGGTCATTCTGTGTTACAGGGTTTGACTGAATACTTGGGCTGCAGACTTCATCATTTTACTATGTATTTGGAATCCAGTTATTGTTTTCATGGAAAGACAGCCCTGAAACCTTCCTGTGACCATATGTATGGGATTTCTGACTTGAAGACTGTTTCTTTCCTGCAGTATCCTTTCAGCATTTCCTTCTTTTTCTCACCAGGACTCTGTACCCTTGGTGGATCAGCAGTTACTTTATACCTGCTGTCCCTATCTTGGTGAGTATTTTTTTTAATTTTGCTATATAAATAAAATATATTAGTACTTTTTTAAAATTTATTTAGTTGTTTGTATTTGTCCTTTGGTACTGTAAGTCCTTGGATCATCTTTCTTACCCCTCCTCATAACTTCAGGTCTCAGTTGTGTATGAGTCAACCTTGATAAAAAGCTCTATTGCAGCTCTCATGGAGCTGTAAATACTATCTGGTGAAGCTGGGGGAGGGAGGCTACATTTTGAAACAGGATAAGTGATGTACAGGGCTTGAATACAGAGGAACAAGGGAAACCATCCTTAAAAAGCTGGAAAAGAAACATTATAAGGAGTAAGTAAGTATACAGCTTTTCCATCCTAGGTATAGGGAGAGGTGTTTGTACTGCAAGGAATGTTTTGGTCCTTGAGCATATTTCTGCTTCCAGGCAGAGGGGAAGAATCCTTTTGTGCCCTTGTGTTTTGTCAGGTTGTTGTTTGAGGGAGTTTTTTCCTGGGATTGTCTGCCATTGGTAAAATTCCTCTCTGTTAGATAATAGAGCACCATATGGTGATATGGTGCTCTGTTTCTTGGGACTTAGTAGGAAAACTATGTTAAACCTGCATCACAAAATCTTCTAGGAGTTGAACGTGTCATCAAGCTTTTCCTCTGGTATTTTCTCCTGCCCCTTTTGGAATTTTGTGTAACTCTGCTTGCCTTGTTGTCCTTGTAGACTTTACAGTTCTTATTTGCCACATTAAAAAGCAATATATAAAAATGACTGCTCCCTGATCCTTCTGAACAAGTTCAGTGTGCTATGGACCCTTTTTTGGAAGCTGCCTCTTTTCTGTTCAGAGCCTTGCCTGCCTTGCTATGCCGTGCCAGTTAAATGTGTGGGATACTCCTCGGCTTTTCTAAAGCTTCCGCTTTTGTAGAAGTAATCTGCTCTAGGAACAGAACTGGCAAAGTGAAACTCTCTCTCTTGAGTTTTGATTTAATTTTTTTTTCCCCTTGCTTTTGGCAATGATGACTGGTTTTGCATGTTTTCCTGTACAGGTGAGCTGCGTAAACTACTTGCCTCTTTTGTGGCTGGTAGTGGAGCAAAAAATGGTGGCTTTATAAGAAAAATCACTCCCACAGCTGCAGAGTCTTTAGCACCCAAGGCTTCTGTCACGCAGCAGAAACTGCAGGTAATAAAATTAGGGAGTCAGAAGGGGAAATGGGGCAGGAGAAATTGATTGTACGCAGTATTATCCTAATGCCAGGGAAAGAAGAGAATGGGCCTGGGCAGCAGGGAACATTGTGCTTAACAGTCAGGTATCCTCTCTCCCTGTTTTTCTGTTACAGTTGTGTGGCTGGGATACCATGTGGGTGTTGAAATCCAGATAACTTCAGTAAACGTTCTTGCAATTGGAACAACTAGTCTGTTTATCTCTCTCCCTCTTCTTTAATATAAAATGTTGGTATGTTTCTCATACGTTGTTTTGGTTAGATTGTAGCCATGCTTTCCGCTTAAAGAACAACCTGTGTAGGAGCTTACAGGATTACCAACCTGTATTTAGAAGACAGGATCCTTTCTTTCCAAAACAAGCCCTATGTGGTGACTCATTATTAGTAGGTGCTGTCAGAACACTCCCATTCTTCCCTTTCCAGAGCATGTGCTTTTGTAGTTTCAGAAACCCTGATAACGAACTTGGATTAAATGGCTAAAAGGGAATAGGGAGTAACTAATTTACAGGGATGATGAATGCTGCAGTAGCAGAAAGTTCTAGTGTAGGCAAATTGCGTACCTTTTAGCACATTTCCAGATGGTAGTTCTGTCCATTCATCTGTGTTGATGAGAGAAGGGTCTGGGTGGAGTGCTCTGATCAACTGTAGCACTTTCTCTTGAACAGGTGGAGTTGGAACAGGCCTTCTTCCACAACCAGCCTTCTTCCCTACGGAGAACAGTTGAATTTGTGGCAGAGAGGGTGGGATCCAACTGTGTTAAGCACATTAAGTAAGTGCTGGTAATCTGTTCTGTGACTTAAGAAGTGACTTTACATTATAATGAGACAAAGAGTTGGTCCTTTGAACTTGTGTGTATGGGGGAAAGAAGGCTTCCCTCAGAGTATGCTGCATAGCAGACCACTAAGGCTACGTGAAACTATGACCAGAAATGTCTTATTGCCATCACAGAGAGGAATTTTTGAAGAGATGCAGAGACGAGGTGTGTAAGGAGGTATAACACTTGGTTGTGAACGTAATGCAGCATTTTGAGACTTTATATCCCTTTCAGAACATTCTTGCTAATGATAGAAAAATCTCATATCAGAAGTGACCTCTGGAGGTCATTGCAACCAAGCTCCTGCTCAAAGAAGGGCCAGCTTTCAGATTAGATCAGGTTTATTGACACCTTTTCCAATTGGAAAAGTTTCCACCTTTTAAGGATGGGGATTCAGCCAACCTCTTAGTACCATCCAGTGCTTAACTTTCCCAGGATTTGTGAAAAATGTTTCCTTATATCCTATTAGAATATCCCTTGTTCCAGCTTGTGCATATGGCCAGTCAACCTTTAGCTGTGCTCTTCCTGGAAGAGTCTTATTCTGTCTTCTCTGTAACCTTTTCTTCTCCCTTCACCTTTTTCTTTTCTCCGGGCTAAGTGGAACTGACTACTCCAGTCTCCTTGGGGGCCACATGCTCCAGCATCCCAATTATCTTAACGTTTTTTTTCTTTTCTCTGGCACTTTCTCAAATTGTCCATGGCTTTCTTGTCCTGGGGTCCCAAAGCTGGACACACTACTCCAGATGCAGCCTCATGGCAGTGAGGGAAGCAGTAACTTCCCTTGACTTGCTGGCTGCACTGTTGCGATTGTCAGCCCAGTATAATGTTGGCCTTCTTTGGATGCTGCCAACTCACTTCGTCTAATGGGAACCCCAGATCCTTTCTGCAGAGCTGCTCCGTAGCCAGGAGACCCCAGCCTGTACAGTGCACAGTCGCCACCTCATTGTCTGCCCATTTCTCCACCTTTTCACAGTCCTTCTGTGTGGCAGCCCTGCTCTCCAGCATGTCACTCATGAGCTTGCTCGGGGTTTTGCACTGTTCTATTGTCCAACTTGCTGAGGACATTAAATGATATCAGCCCATAAGGAATGCTGGTTGTACTGGGCTGCTGTTGACATCTTTGAACTTCTGAGCACTATCCATTGAGCATACAAGGGCATTGCTACCAGAAAGTATACCTGTAACCAAATATATTTCTACTAAAATCTTAAGGCTTTTGACTCGAGTCTTAGTACTATTTTGATATCTTCATTGCCGCTTTCTTCCTTGCGTACAGAGCAAGGAGATGGTACAGTACTAAATACAGCAATTGATTCTTTTTCAGCAGAGTTGTTTATTGCACTTGAGATGAGTATCCCCTTAAACTGAGGAGAACAGCTGGATACACTTAGTGTGCGCTTTTTCTTGTACTGATTTCAGTCTGTCTGATTGTTCTTGGTTTTTTTACAGGGCAACACTGGTAGCAGAGTTGGTTCAAAGGGCTGAAGCCATGTTGCAAGATAAAGTGAAGGAGGATGCTGCTAGTCATGACAAACTTCTTGAAGAGGTGTGCACTCATCTTTGTGAGGAAGGGGCCGAGGCACTCATCAAAGGCAGAGAGTAAGGAGGAAAACTTATTTAAACTTCTGCCTTCCCATCTCTTCTTACTGAAGAATCCATAAGCCTAATTTAGCTTGGCCTGTCATGCTCAGGTTCTGGTAATTATAAACTATGACCTCTGCTCTTCTTAGAGTGACTGCTGTGCCTCCAGCCAGTTAATACTGTATCTGTGGGAAGGAAAAGGTGCTGTGTGTTCCTCTGCATCCAGCTCCACACAGACATCCACTGCAGCTATTGTATTTCCCCTGTTTGGAAAACCGATATTGCAGTTTGGTGGCTTGTAATTACCCTTTCCTTGTCTGCTTCTTTTGGTCTGATTTATTGCATTGCCATGTAATGAACCTCTGAGTGTTGTCCAAGAATTTTGACTAATCCTGTGCCATGCTTTCTTTTTTTTGTAGATTTTGCAAAAAGAAAGGTCCTGAGGCAGTAAGGGTGTTGTTGCCAGAAGAGACATCTGCAGCAGTATGTATATTCATTAAAATTTATTAAAGGCCCTGACTTTAAGTCTGGATTATTACCATTTTTCCATTGCTGTGTATCTTATCCCTTAATAGCTCAGGTCAAGGGAAGCTATTAATGCCCTCATGGGAGGACGGATAGCTAAGGAGAGTCACTTCTACCAGGCTGCCTTGCATATTCTGAGTAAAGTGATACTCTAGTTCATAGGTAACAGTTGAGACTGGAATGTTATATAAATTGCATTCATCTTGCAAGGATAATGCTTTTGTTTTAGCATCAACTTCTACAAGAGTTGAGGTTTGGAAAATCAAAATGGGTCAGTCATATTGCTCAAACTAGCAGTTACCACAGATGTGGTGGTGCTCTGTTTATTTGTTGCATGCCAAAATTAAGCTTTTTTTCCTCTAGACTTCATTCTGACTCTTCACTGACTGTAGTGCTGTGGCTAGTAGTAAATCTCCTATCACTTGTTCTCCCTGTAAAGGTTTTAAGTAGTGCAGAAAACATTGCGGTGGAACTGGCTACTGAAAAAGCCTGTGGCTGGCTCTCTGCCAACATTGCAGGTGAGTCCTTTTACTTTGAACTGGGGCTTCTAACCTGTGCATTGTAATTTTTTTTTTTCCTGAGGTCAAGGAACAGTTACTGTTGTAAAGTACTTGGTCATACTAATTTTTCTTTTAGTGGGAAGTGTGCAGTTGCCCTGTCCCTCCTTGTTTAGGAATAAGAAGAATGATTTGTAGCTCTAAGACCCATGGAAGTGATTTTTAGTTACAGAGTCTCATAGGATGGAGAGGGGGAATTCTAAGGAAAGCTCCTTCTGGAAATGTCATCTATTTTAAAGTTGTCTTAGCACTTCCATGTATGCTAGACAACTGCTCTCTCAAGCCACCTTATGGTTTACATGTATAGAGAGCTGAAATCTTCTGTAAAACAAACACTTCTTGGACTGGGTGTCTTTTCTGCAGGCTGAAGGTAAGTGTGGTGTTTTTACTCTGTAATACTGCTCTGGCAACTCTTCAGAATCTCTGAAAACCGATTTTTTTCAAGAGGTTATGCAAGAGTCTGGTGAGGAATATTCAAGCACCGTTTGCAGCCACAGGAGTTTAGTGTTTTGGATGTTGATCAAAACTTATTTTGGTAGAAGACGTACGGCTTTCATGGGCACAGTGGCTGAACTGGTATGGTCATGCTGAATCAGCTTTCTACTTTGGCATTGCCTCCTGGCTTAGCTGCTGTGTTTTTTAAACAGACTGAAATATTTTGATGGAAAATGAGATGAGTTGCCAGTGGTACCTGGCAGTAATGTGTGGCTGCCTTCTAAAGCTGTGGGTTAATGCACCCTCTGCACATGTGCCTCTGCCCATTAAGTATAGTGGGAGGTCAGAGTGAGAAGGGTTTGAAAGTGTAAACTGTCTTTTTTCCTTATTCGCCATGGCCCTCGGTGTGAGAGGTTAATAGTGTTTGGAAACAATTCTGTGTTTCATTGGAGAGAAAAACTGAAGTAGACAGGACTTGTTCCCTGTTCTCTGTAGCACTCATCAAAAGAGAAGTGAAGGCAACCTTCAACAGAATGCTTAAAGTCCCAGGATTTCCCTTGCCCAGTGATGATACTCTGGAGTTGAGAAGGGACTGCCCTTCAGGCTGTCAGCACTGTGCTCCATTTCCCTCTCAAGTCATCAATGAGATTAAGGTATGTAGCATTCACTTCCTGGCTCACCTAACTCCCTTTCTGTTTTTCACATTCGTGGTTTTTTGGTTCATTGCTTATGGAATTTTTATGGTTTGTTTTTGTTGTTGTTTTGTGGGGTTTTGTTCGAGTTTTTTTTAAGAGAATGTTTTGGTTCTAAGGAACTGACTGTGGGGAGTGTTTAGGAAGCACAATGGAAAGTTCTCAGGTATTTTTTAACCACCTGCTTGCTGTCTGATCATAGTTCCCTGTTAGGAGTACTGTCTTAAATACAGGATTTCTGGTAGCATTGGCAGTGTGGCCTTCTTGATATATTTAGCATGGAAACTGCAGTATGGTGAGTGTTGTGTACAGTTGTATGCTGAAGAGTCAGCATATCAAAATAGTTACTTTTTTGTGGACCTACTCTTTTTATGGATAGTCTCCTGGACCCTGCTTAGAGTAAGTATTTCCTGTTGGTCCTTTCAAGTCTGTAGAACTTGGTAGACTATCCCATATTATACACCAGGAATTCTTTATTGAATTAAGTGTCTGATGAATCTGTACAGATCTATTGAAAGGTTTTTGCCAGTCTGCAAATTCATTAGTCTGTACCTTCATTCAGTTATAATGAGGGGGAATCAGAATATCTTTGAAAGAGGGTGATGATGTGGACCTTATTTTAGCCTTAGATCCAAGCAATTTTATATTCAAGCTGGTTTAAATTACATTTTGGTTATTTCTCCCACTCTTTTAACTAGTCACTGTTCTTGTTAAAATCTTACAATCATATAACCTATGTAAACCATGAGGAAAGGAAGAATTCTGAACACTTCACTTTTTTACCTTTACATGTTCTGCCTCTTTTTTTTTTTTGCAGCCGTTTGTCTTTTTGAGCAGTAATGTTGGATATCATTGTCTTTGCTTTCCCAGCAATTGAGTGGGAACAAGTTCACATCCTTTAAAGCTTTCTTGCCTGTGCTAAAATAAAAACAGAAGGATAAATTGTGTTGACACTGAAGCTTCCCTGAGAATATAAGAGGGCTCTGGGTTTCCCAACACTTCTACCCTGAACTTGCTTGCTGCACTGTCAGATTTATCTAGAGCTTTCAGAGCTAGTATTTTTAAGGAAGATGAACTCATTGCCATCGCTGAATTTGACTTCATAACTAGTGAGAACTGTCATAGAAAATCATACCTTGGTAAGGTTTTGAAAAATTCAGCTTTAATCTGTCTTTTTAAATGTATGTACTAGCTTTATTTTAATGAAAATCCAAGGGCTACTTATGAAGTGGTCTGTCATAGGTCCAAAGATTTGTTTGTGGAAGAGAAGGATACTAATATGTGAGTTGCTGCTGTCTTTTTCATCAAGGATGTGCTCTGTGTTGCTGTGGGCCCACGGGATGAGGGTGAAGTGATTGACTATGTCTGGTTGGAGTGCTTGCTAGGAAGATTGAGTCAGACACTTCAATGCAGAAAGGTAAAAAATGTATAAAAGCAACAAAAAAATTCTTTGAGACTTTGAGCTGTCTCAATACCTGTAAACTTGTTAGTTTGCCTTGCCTCACAGCTGAGCTCAGTTGAGTGTTTTTTGTTTGAGCTCAAATGTGGCAATGTTGCACTGCATTTTTTTATACTATGCAGATCTGCTTGTTACTTCAATTTGCCTTTGTGGATCCCCTTTTCATATATGATCTTTTCTTGTTTTTCAGTCCTTAATGGTCTCCTGATTACAGCTCTGTGCTTCTTGCTGTAAATTGCCTGTTCTGCTTAGTTATTTTTATCCCTTGTGAAGCCTGTTTTATCCAGTTTGTAGTATGGGGAGAAAGATACAATTTTTTTTTTGTATTTTCCAGTTCATGTGTCCCACATCAGAACAGCAGCTGGCAAAGTGCTCTGTTGAGTTGGCTTCTTTGCTGGGTAAGTCAGTCATGGTAAGCTATTTAAGACTGAAATCTGTTATTAAAATTCCCTTAAATCCTTGAGATCAGAGACTGAAGCATTTAGAGCTCGTGGATGTTTGATTCACTTTGGTGTCATTGAGTCTGCAGATTTTTTTCTGTTGATTTGGGTAGTTGCTTTTATTCCCTTCTACGTTCTGTGGAATGTACATTCGGAATTGTACAGTGACTAATCATCCTTCAGACCTTGTTCACATCTCCATTGTTTTTTATTTATTGATACATTCATTTGAATATGGGATATGTTTTCCAGTATTTCTGCTTCTGAAAAATTGTGGGTGACTTTGGGTTTTTTTCATGAAGTAAGGGCCTTTTCCATTAAATTATGTTTTTATGGCTTTTTTTCTTTTTTTTAAAGAATGGAAATAACTTGTTTCCTGTGTATTGTGACTTCTGTGAGCATTTTCAGTTTGTTTTTTTTCTCTTGCTCTAATGTGTAAATATAATGTTTTTCTCAGCAGTAGCTTGTGATCTGAATGTAGGTGTTTTTTAATGGGCAACCTTCTCATTTCCTGGGTTTAGAACCTGCTTAAGAAGTTTTATACATGATTCATTTTTTCAGAAGGCAGTTCACATCTAATTGTGAAATTTATTCTGGAGGGCAGCAGTCTAAATCTGCCCCATTCCACTGGACTGAGGAAGATCTCATATCTTGCATCTGTCTATGTGTAGCTGCAGTTAAACACTGTTCAGCTTTAATTTCTCTTGTATGAAGTTATGTAACTCTGCCTATAGTCTAAACTGTGGACAATTATTCAATCTGTTTATAGATTTAAATGTTGTTTTACTGTATTACTGTTCTCTCCTTGGGAGTTACACCTAGGTTCTCTTCAATTAAATATGAGACTGACCTTTATATAGTCAGTTGTCTTTCAAGACTTGAGGCTATATGCCAACCAGATGGGGGCTATATGCCAACCAAATGGTATTCTTTGACTGAGGAGTATAAATCTCTTCCTATGTAATACTTGTCTGTATAGTTTCAAAGCTCATAATTTTGCATATTTCTAAACTCCAGTCCTCTTAGATTCACTGGTTTGTACTCACTAAGTGTGCTGTCGTACCAAGATGATGACTATAAAAGGAAACAATGTAGCTGTAGAAGTTCATTTTTCATCCTTTTCTCGCAGTTTCAGATCGTGTTCCTCTGAGTCTTGAAGTCAAATCCCCAAAGAAGAGCCCCGAGAGACTGCGTGTAAAGAATGATCCCACCTATGGCCTTCTAAAACTGCTGCTCTCTGTCTGGAAGGAGGACTTTGGGACACCTGTTCCTGTGCAGCTGATCTTCAGCAAGAAGAACGTTAGTTACCTTGCAGAAGTTAAGCTGCGAGAGGTAAAGCTTGTTCCAATCTGTGGAGCTGCCAGTTGTCCGCTCTGGTCAGATACTCTGTGTGAGTTCTGCCTGCCCACAGTGTTCACTGATGGCTTGTGTGAACGAGGCCAGTGGGGCTTGTTCTGCTCTTACCTGGTGCTGTTTCTGCAGGGGTAGTGAAGAGAGGACCACGTGCTACTTGTCAGGGTTTGATACTTGTCTGGGGGGCTCTCGGGAAGGTACAGTGTCATTTAGGAACAAATGGCAAAATGCTCCATTTGGCCTGGAATGTGGTGAGGGCTGGGCACACATGACTCTGTAATTGGTTGCATTCTTATGTTTTGTATCAGCTTTTCATTTTTGCCTGCATATTGGTGCTATAAGCACCCCAGCTATGAAGCTGAAAATCACCCTATTTAGTTGCAAGCTAAAACCAGCTTATTTCAGAATGAGGAAATAATTTTTCAAGCTGTTCTTGAACAGGCAGGAATTAAATACTTGGTGTGTTGGTAAACTGAGAGTTGGAAATTATGAGACTCTGTGGTAGGACACAATGTATGAAGTAGAAGAATTTTGTTCACTCAGTTTGGATGTTGCTCTTGTCCTCATTGTCACACCCAGATAAATAATGTGTTTGCTTCTTTTTGCCATGTTCTGATCCCAAAGAAAAATGTGAATTCTGTATGGATAAAGAAACAAACACAAAATCCATTTCTTTTTGAGTTTTTGATATCTTTTTTTCTCTTCTGCAGTGGGATTTGTTCCTTTTCTTGCTTCATGGTCTTGTAGAACATGAACTAATGAGAACTAGTGAAATAGAGAGTTGCCTGCATAGCCTTGAAGAGCTCCCTTGGCCCTCAGTAAGTAATTAGATGTGTGTGAAAAATAAGTGAAATAAAAGTAAAGCTATATAAACAGCCAATTCTTGTATTTCTATTTCATATAGGTAAGGCCTCTAACCTTCCTGTCTGTCATTCCTGCTTAATGCAGCCCAAGGACTGGCTTCTAGCAAGCTTATTACTGTTGCTATTGTTTGGCTGAAAGCTGTACTTGTGTGAATCCAACATTGCCCATGCAGCGAAAATGTTTCCAAGAAAACTGTAAACCAGTTTTGAAACCAGCTGGCCCAGTTTCCAGCTCTCAGTTCTAGCCTGAATGTGCTTGCTGCATTCCAGTTGAGAATGATGTGTTGGGAAGGGTTTTAACTGACCCAAAGTGCACTTTAAAACCCTGTGACTCTTACCACTAGAGTGTGAGAGGAGTCAGACTGTTCTAGAGGAGTCACACTATTCTGGCCACAGTCAAAATTTAGGGAACCACCCGAATGCCTTGCTAAAAATGGCAGTATTTCATGGCTGGTGAGCACTTGCATGTTGGAGATGTTGAACCATTTAAACTGTGGCAGTGATCTTTTCTGATAAGGTGTGGGTGTTAGGTGGGAGACTGAACATGCAGACCTACAGGCATTCATCTTTGCAGTCAGTTCTGTAGCTCATCTAGGGTCATCACTGGAAAACCATCAATGTGTTAAACCTTCTAAAGTTCTTTACTAGAAAAATTAAGTAAGTCTCCTTGTTGACTTCTGTTAGTAAGGGTTCTCTGGTTTGTGTCTGTTTGTTACAGGATTTCTTAAAAGACCTGAAAATGCTGTCCAGAGTGTTTGTATCAGAACATCATACAAAGGAGCTCAGGACTAACCCTTGTGAGCTGACCAGACGATCTCTAGGTACTGTGACCGCACAAAGTTAGCAGAGGTGGACTGTAATTACTAATGAAGACGCAAATGGGATTTTTAGCATTTCTGAATGGATTTGGAGCTCTTTGTTGGGAGCATACTGCAGATAAGGGGTCACTTTGTGCAAAACCTGCACTGTTCGTGGACATTTGCTGTGGTGACTATGCTGAAGGATTTATATCAGCAAATGGATCTCCAAGTCAAAAGTCCTTTAAGCACCTTGATTATGGCTCAGAGCAGCTGTTCTTTAGACTTACAGGCACTTTTTTTTATTTGTGCAGCAACAGGCTGTGACCAAACCCAGGAATCAATTCAAGTGGACAAGTGTCTTTGTGATCAGAGAGACGGTTCCTTGGTGTCTGTCTCTTCTCTTAACTCAATGTGATTTCTCATGCTGTCTTGTAAGAAAGCCTCTACTGTCAGGGGAAGGACAACGTGAACCTATATGATACAGAGATGTGCCTATATTTATTTTTCATTGTAAACTCAGTGTTGAAGGTTTGATTTTAATTTTTTAAGACTCATTTTAAAAGTTAAATCATATTAAATACACCAGATCATCAATGGCATTATTCTTAAAGGATGTAGATGCTAAAGTGGTTTTCCATCTCTTGTTGGAAACAGAACTTGTAATTTCCCAGGGGTTTTAATAGAAATAAGGGAGAAAATATCTGTTTATATTTTTTACTGAAGACAGTATTTTTAAGACACTTTTATAGTATGTGAACATAAATGGCATCTGGCTGCTATCCACTGGTTTTTGTAATTCTTCTTGCCTTGATTTTGGGTTTTTTCGGTCAGGAGGTGCTGCAGCAAGAAAACTACAGCCTGGAAGAGCAGACAAAGTAGTGAAAAAGCACTGTGATGCTCGCTGGAGAGCAGATTTTGAAAGGAGTCCTTTTCTTGGAGGACAATGGTATTTTTCTGCCCTTACAGGCAGATTGTCACCAAGGATATGATCTCCCCAAGTATTTCCTTAAACTGGGGTTTGTGGCAGGGACTGCTGCTGACTAGCTCATTAGCTGTCTCATGGGATCTCCTGCCCGCTGCCTGGTAGCAGTGAGGACATTACTTCCTTTTGTCTAGGAGTGCCCTATTAGTGTAGGTTTTTTCAGAAAGCAAGTTCTGTGTTAAAGAACAACATCCAGACAAAGTAAAGACCAGGATTTTTTAGCTTGCTATTTAACTAACCTCTTCCTTGTATAAGGTGAGAAAAGGGAACATCTTGGAGTCCGTGATTTAAGAAAAACCACAGACAGGATTCATTAGGCAGAAGTGTAGCTTCTGTTAAAATATATCTTATGCAGAGAGAGAAACCGTAGAGGCACATCAATGTCTGAACTGTACTGAGACTTGTCTTGTTTACTAAGCCCTGTGTTGAAAGATTTGGCGTGTTCCATCTGCATTGCTCATTTTAGGGGTTTTCTGATGTGAATGAAGGAGAGTCCCTAAAAGTAGGCCATGCTGCATATACAGCAAGACATGGGAATACAAATTGAAGCAGCAAGTACACCATATCATGCCATACCTGCATCCTGAGGCTATTATGTTTTGTTTTGCTGCAGATCTCATTTGAAATTGCTGTTTGTCATAATAAACATTATTAAATGTCTTGTCTCATGTTCAAGCTGCCAATATATAACCTCTTCGTACTAGGGTGAAGAACAAAACAGGTACCTTGCCACAAAGAATGGGGCAGAGAAAGTACAGTAACACCTGCTATCCAGCCTGCTGCTGCTTTGCTTCTACGGAAATAGAACTTTGTTATAAAAGGGGGGGGAGGCGGGGCAGTGGGACAAAAAAAAAAGGAGCTCTTGGCTCTGGCATGGATTTTATTTGGGTATTGTAAAACTTTGTGTAGATACCATTGCTACAGCCATTTTCATGAACTCAACATACCTACATTATCCTTCTCTAATACAACGTTTGGAAGATTTATTTGAAAGGTGGCCAAGCCTCAGAAGCAGTTTACAACATCCAAAGAACACAATTGTGCCCTATGGACCAGGAGACAGTCAGTTGTCCAGTGGGACCCAGGTAAGAAACACCTCTGTTTCTGCATTCTTATGACTTAATGCAGTTACTGTAGTTCTTGGGAACCCCATGGTACCCAGCCACGTTTGCTCTGTAAATCCAGACACCTGACTTTGTAACCAAACCTTAGGAGCAACTGTATAGCATTTGATTTTCTGCCTGTGGACACTCAGCAGTGGGACTGTGCTCATGAGGATGCACAACTCTGCAGTCCCACTGGGCTGGTGGACTCCTCTCAGTGCCAGTGCCTCAGGCATTGCACCTCTTCCCTGTGCTCTGCTCTAACTGTAGTGCCAGTGGTGCTGCAAGCAGGAGAGCAGTAGGGAGAAGAGAGCTCACAGAAAGCTAGGTCTGAGTCTGTGGCCTTTCTTCTGCCAGTCTTCCCTACTGCAAACTCACAATTCTCAAAAGAAAATTAGGAAAAACTGTTATATTAACTTTCTTCTGAATGTGCAGGTCAGGGGAGTTGTGTAACAGGACTCAGGAAGAAGCTCCAGCCAATGTCATTTTTTTAAATACAAAAATAAAACCAAACCAACCCTTTGCTGGGACAAGACATATGTCACAGAACCCAAATTTAAGCAGTGACTGGCTTATTAACTCTTGTGCTACAAGTTCATATTTGATGTGCATTCCTTAGCAGTCAAGTGGGAGACACACAGCTGTTATCACAAGCTTGCCCTTGTGTTATCCATCTATGGAACTATATTGGATGGAAAAATAGCTGGAGCAAAATAAGGTGGGGGACGTTTTCTTGTGTAGAAAATACCATTTATTGTGGATATGAAAATAGTAACCTTGATTTAAGAGCAGAGATGCAACCCTAGGTGGTTCAATACAATTGGTTTGATCATCTGCTGCTCAGCAGGAACTTACAGGAAGTTGGGTTTTGCCTGTTGTAGATTAACAAATCCAATATCTGCTGGGTTTTTGTTTCTTCCTTCCAAACAAACCAATGCCATACATTAGCAAGTACCATAAAATATTGTATTTGCAAAAGAAAACATTTATATAAATAGGCTTTTTAGTATTAATTGAAGAGTGTATTAAAAAAAATTACATTAATTCAATACCAATAAAAATAAAACTTAGCTTTGATAGCATATAAAAACGGCTCAAACCAAGCATATATAAATAACTTAATTTGTAAACGTAGGAAAAAAGTATATATAAAAATAAACATCTGATGCACTGTACAATAAGACACTATCCTTCATAGGCACTGGCATCGTTGAACAACAGGAGTCCCCCTGGATGTTTTTCCTACAAAAACTGCTTTATCACTAGTGCCGTGTCCGAAATAAAAGGGAAAAAAAGCAAAGCACTGAGCAAATATTTAGTGGAAATTTGTGAAAGCAGCACCGGGAACAGACCCAATATGCTGTGCTGCTGTTTCTCCTCGTTTTTATTAGGGTTTTAATGTAGCGCCTTGTTCGCTCTTCCTTCTGGGTTTCCACCAAAGGAAATCTGTCATTTCTCTCACAGCAGAAAACTTCTTCCTCGAGGGATTATGGAAAAAAATGCATGATGCTGCAAGTGAGCCATGCTGTGACTCAGTTTGGCAGGCTTTTAGGAAGAGGCTGAGCCTCACAAAAAAAAGAACAGTAATATATTGGTGTTAAGATTGTAACCACAACTATCAAAAGATAAAGCATATTTCTAAGTGAAAAGTTTTGTTATACTACCTGGTCTAGTTTAGGGGGGAAGCCTTAGGCTGGCATGTATCAAAATTGCTCTTAAGTATCAATTTAAAATAGCTATTGTCTTTTCATTTAAAACTTAATATATTAGTAACAGGAAGTAACATAGAAGCTGCGAGCCAAAATTACACCTGTGCAAAGATATAGTAAAAGTAAATCTTGGCTCTTGAACTCAAAGGTAGGAAGTGCAGCTAGCTTCACCATATGCTGGGAAAACGGACCTTTTACTGAAAGTAACTGTTAAAGTAGCAGGCACTGACTCCAGTAAGGTGGATGCTTGAACACACATTTCTCACTTGACAAATTTAAAGTGCAAGAGCTTCTTGAATAATGTGGGCTTTTTTGAGCTAATGAAAGCATAACATAGCAGCTTTTATTGCTTAGGTATATCTAAAGTGATTCTGTACTGTTGTGCTGAAGAATGAAATGAAGTTATTTGGATATTTGAATTGGTTGTGGTTTTGTTTAAATTAAGGAATATGTGAACCAACTAGGAAGTATGTTGAACAAACATGTAAAGCCTGACAGCAGGCTTGTTGGACTAAGTTAAGTTCAAGAGAAATCCCATGAGGTAATTGAATGGGAAGGGTCTATACTTGCTGCAGTGGATCAGCTGGTCATGCTATGAACAAAGAAGTGTGATAAGACTATGACCAGGTGATATTTTAAGCTCTTAATGCATTTGCATAAACGTGTAGAAGGGCTAATAGAAAAAGCCATTGTGGAAAAATGTTGGAGCTACTCTTACTTGCAGGATTTAAATTCTAGAAACAAGCTGATTACTGAGTATTACCCTAGTCATTACAAAGTGTCACTGTTTGGAACTGTCTGTTTGGTTTCTTTATTTCAAAGCACCTGATTCTGCAGTGCAGTAAAACTGTCCTGAGGTGTGTTGGTTTCCACTGATGCTGCATAGTGTAGTGGGCAATCTGAAACACCTTACACTGGCTGCAAGCAGACAGCCAATTACATGAGAAAAATCTATCCAGGATGTTGGATGACTCATGGATATTGTGCTGCTTTAACTTCTCAAGGGGAAGACAGGATAGGCAGCTAGCTAAGATAAATGATTTAGCTACACAGTTAGGAATTCTGCATTTGATACTTATCTCAACATTAGAAAGTAGCTTTGCAGCTCTGCAGCTCTGCTCAAGAGCTTGTAAAAGGTCTCAAGCCATACATGTACTGCTTCCAGCCTAATCTTACTGAAGGAAAGAAGCTTGATCACTGCTTGCAAACAGAAATTAAATAATACACTCTAAGACGCTGGCTATTGTAAAGCAAAGTCTCTTTCTCTGCTCTTTTTAAAGACAGCACACCTTTCTGCTGTTCCATGGAGGTTTCCCACTGCTGTCTCTAGGAGGATAGGTTCCTAACTAAACTTGCTGCATTTCTTCTAAGCAGTGTTGGCTAAAACAAATGATCCTTTTCTCTGACTATATTTCTGTATAGTCCAGCATTAGCAGTAAGGCTCCTGAAGTGAGGCTTGGTGGTGGCTGCCTTAGGAGCCAGCATTTTCCATTACCTTTACTGACATTTATTTCTCCTTGTGAAATGTCAGCAGCTGTGAAGTGTCTGTGTTTGTACCAAACACTAACTAGCAAGCAGATGTGCCAGTCGAGCAATCACCAGGGGCTGCCGCTTTGCAATGGAATTCAGGAGCCTTGCAGGGATAGCTGGGGCCCCAAGATCCACCTGCAGGAATTAGAGGAGAGGCTGCATGTTAAGGTTTGTACCTGTTTTTCAACAGAACACTTCTCCAGCCTGGAACAGCTCTGATGTATCAAGTATACGTTAAGCACAACAGTATTTTACAGCCAAATGCTGTCATTACTGTGTGGTTTGTATCTTTTCCTTCCCAATACTCCATAGACTTTCAAAGCTTTGCTATTTGATGTTACTTCTAGCAGGTATGACCCACATTGCTTTTGAATTTGAGCTTGGATTAAATATTACTAGTTTGAGACACGTCATTTATCTCTACATAAGCACTTAAATAAATTTAACACATTATGGCATTTTCTTCTGGACACTTTTAAATACTAAGTTCTACTGTCTCAAAGAGAGCCTACTTTTCAGATGAGTCTGTAAGAAATGGATGGTGGGATTTTTTAATTCTTAACTGGAATACTAATATTTACTTCTCTTTGTGTCTATTAACTGTAAAGAATTAATGACTTAGGCTAGAAAAATTTAACGAGTATTTTCAGACATTTTTTAACATAGTATAACCCAAGGCAGACTTCCTGTGTCCACAGTAAGACAAAAACGCAAACAATGGCTTGCCATGTGAGAACAAAACATACACTAAAACTGCTAATAAACCTTTACAGAAGAGCTGGGTATCCAAACAAGCAGCTTTAGATGCTGTAAAAACTCAGGAATGTGTGCTTAATTGCAATCCTAGTAAGATTGTCTAGCAGGCACTGCTATGCATCATGCCAGATTACAGTGTGAAGTAGAGGTAATTTTTATGGTCACTTCATAAAGTTCATGGAGCATAGCATAAGGACTGTGGTTTTTGTTACCAGCTCTTAAGTGTTCTGCTATGTAACAGGCTTTTTGCATTCACAGTTGGACGTACAGCAAAATCTTACCTGTGCCATGTAAATAACTCTGGTGATGTCTCTTCCATTCACTATGTCAGGTTCCAGTATCCAAGCACTTGGCAAAATCTCTCCCCTCACTGCTTCTTTACAAGGATGAGGCATGGATGCATCATAAACAGACTGAATAGCCAGGACAGACAAGTTCTCCTACATGTGACAAGATATAAAGGTGACAACTTGAAAAATTTCTTATGCATATAGTAGTATATTTGTGCAAATAGTAATATCTTTGTTTGCCATAAGGCATATTTATCATATTACTTACTTAAAAAGAGCTCTTTTAATGAGAAATATTATTTCTCATGTGATATATTAAATGTGTTTTTGTCAAAATCTTGCATGTTTCTAACCAGAATAGACTGTGTGACACTTATGTCAAAGCCTGATGGGCTTTGATTGTCAACTGTCATTCACAAGACCGTTTTATACATAATTCACTTGTGTGATATTGGCATGGCTTTTCTTTTTGTTACACTGGCACTTCTGGAAATAGGAAGATGAACTTTACTTCTTTCTCTCCTTTGTCCTTGAACAAGGATATCAGAACAACTACTCCTCTATGCTTCAGAGAGAATGTTCACTTTACCTCTTTGGCTTCTACAGTAATGCAGCAGAAATCCCGGGGTTGCTTTAGGTAACATAGGGAGGTATCGGTCACTAAATATACTGGGGAAAGAAAACACCCAAAACAACAAAAAAGGGGAATTAGACTGACAACTTTAACTTGTCACAATTTTCCCCTACCCCTTAAATGAAGATGCATATTTTATTTTGACTTGTTGCCTGGAAGCAGAGCTCTAGTTAATATGCTGTAATATGTCATTAAAATGCTTTTCCAAGCCACTTCAGGTTTATCTTTACTTTCAGTACTTTAGTTGTACTTCTCAGCAAGATGTGTTAATTAATCCTTATTTTGGAAAAGTCTTGCAAAGCTGAAGTTCCCGTATTTCCTAATTAAAATGTTTATTTGGACCTGAATAAATGAAACAAGATGCCTCTAAATTTCTTCCTGGCTGACAACCTGAGCTGAGAAAGTCCATCTTAATGATAAGGTGGTCAGTCGTTTGTGTGGATACTCACCCAGGTGAATGTGGCTGGTTACCTTCTTGTGTATTCGAGCTGTATTGATAGATCTGTCATACAGATGCCTTTTGCAAGGATCTCTCACTAGTCCCCACACATAGGAAAGAGGTCTTTCTATCACTCCTGCTCCCAGAAACCCGTGCCTTGTTGCTGAAGGGAAGACTTTGTAGTACACCTGCACCTCTTTTTCTGTACATTGGTATCTGTCAAAGACAAAAGTATTTGCACACAAGGGCCAGGTATAGAGAAAGGCCTACCCATTATAAAGACGTGCCATAAACTTACTTCCACCCAGCTGCTGCTTGGCATGTGTAGAGGTTCCTCAGATTATGAGAGCATGCTGCCATTACCTTAGAAAACAATGACAAATGACACCAGCTTCACTCAAACATTCCAGCTAACATGCGACAATCTGCACCCCATGGCTGCAGCCTGGCTCACTTTTCCCCATGCTTTAAAATTGTTCAGTGTGTGCCTCTCTGTATCTGACAAATAGATAACTATTGGCAATGTAGAACAAGACTTTTCCCACCCATTTTTGCTACAACTTCCACAAGGAGATGCAGAAATAAGTGAAAACTCTGCTTATTTACTTACCTCAGTGGTAGCATTAGCCAAGATATGTTTGGATAAATCTTGGTATCCTTTTGTTGAGGAGGAGTTGACAGAAATAGTTAATCCATGAGTGAACCTACAGCTGGTGCTACTAGAAGGAAGAGGTGGCTGAATTCTGGTGGTTTCTGCAGGAAACAAAAAAGCCGTAAGGGAATAAAAAAAAAATTAAAAGGAAACCCACCACTATTTTGAATTGTACGGACTTCAGTCCTCCATTGGAGCCCCCAGTCCATCTGATCTTAATGAGGTTCTGGTAACATCCCTTGTCTAGACAATCTGTGTACTGGCAATTACACCAAGTTACATCTTGCATTACTCAAGTTTTAACAATTTTTACCACATATAAGAAAATAAAGTAACCTAAGGAAGAATAGGCAACTTAAGTCTTGAGGCTAAAAATAAGAACTTGCATGTACAATTCTATAGTCATTGCAGCTTTAGCCCCCCTGTGCTTCCTTCCTTCATTCACAGCATTATCCTCATATTGTCTCAGAACGCTGTACTTTGATGTAACAACATCAAAAGACCAATTTTAGAGGGAACAAATCACCATTTACTTCTTCAATAAATTCTAAGCAAGCTCTGGCTACTGGTTGATGGTATTTTTCTGAAGTTGTGTAATGGTACGGACATCCTCAAAATATCTAGGGTCAAATCAGATTTTGATTTGCATAAATGACAAATGTCATTAGGCTTTGGGATACAACTCAGACATAAGCAGATGTATGATATACTTACCAAATGTTGAATCCTTCTGAAGTTGCTCTAACATGTAAAGCTGACTGTTTCTAACAGCTGAACGACCTCGTGTGTCTCTTGAAACCAATGTATTTCCAGAAGAAACCTGATTTAAGAAAGAAAGTGCAGAAGTGGGAGCTTTTGGAGTGAACAGAGAAAAATAAATTGTGTTACATAAACAGTGGAATATTAGTAGCAAATCTGCCTTACAAGGTGGGAAGCTTCTCTTTATCATAAGGTAACGCCTTTGCCTTTCCTCTGGTTATGAAATGATACCTTGACTCAGGAAATTTAGCAAACAAAATGCAAGGAGCTAGCACAGATGCATACTTCAAAAGTAGCTTCAGGAAAGTCCATGTTAACACACAGAAACTCTTAAGTCAATGCATGTATCATTGAGGGAGGCACACTGAGAATATCAGATTCTATTAGGTTTAACACAAGAAAAGGCTTGTTGTTTCTAAAATATTTGACAGAGGGTGGCATTACTGACAATAATGACTATTTGATTTTTATCTATGTGTTACAAAAAAAACCCGCAGAAAAATAAAAGTGTCAGTGTCCTTTGCAATAAATGGTAATGCTCCCTGCACCCCATGTCACTCATCTGTGTACTCATGATGCAAACTTGTCCTGCTCAGTAGCTGTGACAGAGTACAAATCATCTCGAAAAAGCTCTCTGTTCCTGCATTATGTCTCTATTGTTGAAGCATCTGGAGAAATCTATCTCACAGACCAGAGGTTTCTCACCTGCCCTTCCTGGCTGCTGAAGTTACTTGCAGTATATGTAGCAGTATTACTGCTATTGTAACCAGATGTTGGGCCAGAGGAGAGGCTGAGGCTGGAGTCTGTACATAAAGTGCTTGTACTTGCAAGAGTCTTCAGCCTCACTTCTTCCTGTAATAGGTATCACAGTATTACAAACAAATCCACACAAAACTTTCTGTCCACAGCAGCTAGTCAAATCAGTGATAACAGCCTGAAAGATGAAAGAGGAGTGACCTAAAGAAGTCCAGTTTCTTTCAAGGAATGTTGACAAAAACAGTTGCCCTACAGAAAGTATTAAATAAGCAGGCTTGTTTGAAAGACTAGGATTATATGAGCCATAGAGTGAATCACACCTTTCAAAACTTGGCAGTCTGGGAAGGTGCAGCTTTTGCTGCTGTTATTCTTCACATACAAGAGTCCAGGCTATTAAACCAATGCTAGGATGCTTCTAAGGGGAAAAAGCTTTTTTTTTTTAAGATCTCTTTTCAGTCCCAGCTTTTGCTCTTTGTTTACTTCTCAATCCCCTGACTTAACTTGCTGGTCAAATGTAGTTGTTAAAGACTGAAGATTTTACCTTACCAATGCAACTACTCAATGCTAGCCCAGAAGACCAAATAAAAATGACATAAAAAGAAAATACTGAGAACTTCAAGATTATTTATGCTTTTGATATAATGTTCACCTTCTGTAACTGAGAAAATATTTGTTCCCTTATACGTCTTTTTTCTTGCTCTGCTCTCTCGCGAAGTTTGTCCCTTGCTCGTGCAATTTCAGTTTTAGTTTCTTCTCGTGCCCTCTGGTAGTCTCGGAGCAACAGTTCAATGTCTGAAGGATGCTGAATGCTTCTTCTTTTTGGTTCTTGAACTCTGTAAAAATAGGCAAGTAAGGGAAAACATACGTAATTACAGGAAATTTTGTCACCCCTACAAAATACCATGAGAAAACCATATTTCACCATGGAACAGGAAAGTTTGCCAGAAAAGCAAGTGAAACCCACCACGTGGGCCTCCAAAAAGTTTCTCTTTGCTTACTAAAGGCTGAGTGGACATTAGCCTTGGAAAACTACTCAGACTGCAAGTCCAGTTTACCACTGAGATTATTGCAGTGATTTCAGTGGTTTCTAAGTCAGGTCTTCATATGATCTAAGGTCAGGGCTTTGGCATATCACATGTGGATTATTATTTTGGAAAAATAACTATCTCCTGACCACAAAGGAAGCAAAAGTTTTTAGGGGATATGGTGGGGAATGAGAAACTGAAATTCTAAATGGTGAAGTGTTGCAGAACTTTTCTGAACTGAAATGAAACTGAATTCTATGTGGCTTTTAAGTTAGTGAAGTAGTAAGAAGACAGATTAGTCTCTAATCAGTCCAGACTGAATACTTGGCTATCCGCATCATACACATATAATAAATTAGACACTTGTTATGGACACTTGTTACTTAAATAAAACTAGACACAAGATTTTAATTAATTTTTTTTTTTTTAATCAGGTACATGTTTTTCCTGAAAACACTTTCTATCCCAAAGGTTAATGTGTTCATATTGAGAAGAATTCTGCCATGGAAGTCTTGGATGTCAGTAACAACCATTAATGTGCACCCATTGTGAACACTGCTAATGAACATTAGGCCAAAAGAGAGGTTTCTAATGCCCTACCTGGTATTTTCCACCACATCTCTTCTCAGCTGTTGCAGATATTCTCGGCGTCTGCTAGGGAGATCTAGATCCCTCTGACTTGGATCTAGAGTCTGAAACAGACTCAAATGCTTTTGAGGACTCAGACTTCGGCTTCTTTGGTATCTTTGCAGCCTTTTTTCTCTTTCCTTCCTCAAAGATTCAATAGCTCTCATGTGTCTGTTAGGGAAACGTGATTACAGTGACAAAATGCACCCTGCAAAGTTACATTTTCTGATTTTTTAAAGCACTTAAATATTAGGTAGCTTTGTAATGTAAAAATTTATAAAAATCTAATACCATCTAATACTCCTTTGTCCACATGCTGACAAATGATGCAGAAATTCTAAAACTGCTTTTCTAACAGCAGAAAATGCACGAGAGGGTCTTGGTTACTGTTGGTAATGGCTGAGAGACAAATTGAGGATGGAGATTAATGTGGAAGCTGGTAATTTTTTTGTTGCAACCATTTCCTAAACTGAATTCTGCAATCAATCGCAAGAATCAAGGATCTCGATTTAAATGATTTATTTTGCATATTTATGGGGGTTTAAAATTTATCCGGTTTATTCATACTGCAGCATTTATTCACAGAAGAATGAATGAGATATCCCCATAAATAGGATGTATCAATTATTTTACATTGGAATAAATCAATGAAATATATTCCCATGATCACCAGGTATACATGAAAACGCTCACAGCTACTAGAAATTTTAAGAGTGGAGTGGCACGAGTTTCGAATTACACCTAATCTTATGCTTTTCCCTGTTTTCTTGAAGTAACCCCAAAATTTTGTCTTAAATGCATTACTTAAAGGTTTATAAAATAAGCTTAATACTATATCTCTTCACATATACTTCACTCAGTCTAAGTGATTAAGTGCTCATTACTAAATGCTATTCAAGTTGCATGAAGTGGATTCAAAATACTTAATACAACACTACTTTAAGCAGTTTACCTTTCATAAAGTTGCTGCTTCACTGGAATTGCCACTGTATCATCTGCATTTCCACTCTGAAGGACCCTCAGCAGGGCATCTGTTTCCCCAATGCCATAATTGAGTTTTGCTTCGGTCAGTTCCACTGTGAGGGGGTGCTGATGCAGATCCAGGTGAATGCCAGACATGATCTGGGCACGCTCTCTCTGAAGTCTCTCAATCTCTCTGCTCCTGCTGTCATAAAGCTGGGATTTCCCTTCCATTTCTGTTGGTTGTGTGCTTCTAGTCATCTTTTCTGCCTGACTTTGTAAATCGGTCACACTGCCACTCAAGCTGAGTAACGATGGAGGAGGGCTGCCCTTAACACCACACCAGTTGCTAAATTTATTGTGTATGGGTAAGTCACGAAGACTGTAGCTCCGAGGCCTGTATGGCTTTGCAAAAGTACTATTTTTGTTGAGAGGAATTTCAGTGTCACATTCACTTTCAGTGACAAAACCTGTATTGTCGTCTCGGAAGGAAGTTTGCACATCACTCACATCAGAGAGTGCGGGAGGGCAGCTGTTTTCATTCCTCCAGAAGAAATCATGAAATTGTAGAGAAGATGCTTCTACCACAGGTTCTGAGGATGTGCCAGCATTTGTCTTACTTGAACAAGTGGCACTAATTTTTTGATTAAAAAATAAATCAGCATTTGGAGATGAGTAGTTATGAATCAAAGCAGTATCAGAATTCTCAATGTACTTTTCATGTCCGATTCCAGCTGAAGAACCTCTTCCTCCCCTTGTAACATACATACAACGAAGCGAATGTGCCAGTGAACTGTGGTCTCTGACATCACCTGTTACAACTTCACTGTGGCCCGACACCTCCAACATACTGCTAGAGTGATACAGCCGCTTTGCACAAATGGTAGTGTGGGTGTCAACCATCAGTCTGTGCTGTTGCTCCAAGTCTTTTGAATCATCCTGTCCTAAAAGCTCATTGGCTGCTTTCTTACCTGAGAAACTTCCGGATTTCTTTCTTATGCCCTTATGTTCTCTAGAAGCGCTTGAATCACTCTCTGTTTCTGTCTGTGAAAAATTGTCTACGTGAGGGTGCATGCTGGACTGTGGACCTGCCCTCTGCTTTCTCTGGTTGTGAAGGGGACTTGAAGCAACACTGGAATATCCAAGACGTTCCTTAATAGGGCAGACAGACTTGCTAAAAGCAGTCTGGCTGTTGGGACTAGCACTAAGAGTAAGAATAGGGGAAGAGGCCCTATCTACTAGCAGGGTATTTTTGTAACAAAATTTTCTTTCTGCTGGAGCCTCTGTTTCATTGACACTTCTTTTATCTTGAGTGTAAGATGTTGGAGAGTAAGAGGTGCTATTAGTAGGGCTGCTAACTACAGTGCACGAAGAATCATCTTGCCCTGAGCTTGGCAAAGATGATGTGAGAGATGAAACTCTGGCATTAGCAAAAGTATCCTGCTGCTTTGCATTAAACAATGGTTTTTGAAAATGTAAGATAGGAGCGGAGGTTCTGGGTAAAAGAGGCAGATGCATAAAGGAGTCTTCCAAAATGCTGTCAAGACTGTCATGGAAGTCAGGATTGCCCAGACTTTTCATCCCTGTTTGTTCTTTTGTTCTTTCTTCAAGAGAGAGCACTTCCTCTTTCCTTTCGGGAATCTTTCCTACTATATCTGCACCAATTTCTTTACAATTGTTTACTGCCTGAGCTGCCCTCAATTCATTTTCCATTTTTGCCTCCACTTGTTTTTCTTCATGTTTACTTTGAGGTTCTTCCAAAATCTCAGTTTGAGTGCCTATATCTGCTGTAGTCTGAGTACAGCTATCTGATCTAGTAGCCTTTACAGCATCTTCAGTTCCTCTTTGGTTGATTGTGGCATTCTGCTCATTATCTATAATACTCTGTTGGGAGAGGTTTCCCAACAACTCAGAAGTGTTCTGCAGAAGCTGTGATAGATGCATGGACAGGTTCTGCATGCTTGTCCAAGAAGGTTGAAGAAATAAATCTCTGTTTCTTTCCTCCTTTTTTGCAGAAACATCTGTATAGCTTCTCTGATGTCTTCTCTGCCTTTTATACCTTCCTGTAGTTGCTGTTTGTGTTCCCTGCTCACATGTAATCCCTGGTATTTTTTTAGAAGACCTTTCAGTCTCAGAAGGATATAATAGTACAATTTCATCAACCTGCATCGAAGAGTTACCAGGTTGTGCAGAAGGATTCTCAAATTCAGCAGTGTTATTTTCTGAATTACTTTCTAGTGTTTCACTGGATATGTTGCTATACTGCTTGGTACTGTCACTCGAATATGCAGATTGAAAGTCTTGTCGGACACTGTCCCATCCTTGAAGACCTTCAATGCTACTTAAAGTGCTTGATAAAACTTTTGCTGTAGCATATGAACTTAGATGAGAATGAAAAGGAGAATTTTGAGAATTCAATCCATTGTCTGCACTGGAACATCTCATAACTTTATGATTTTCCATATTTGAAGGAATTTGATTGCAAGAGACATCACTTGCACTTCCAAAAACATACTGTTTCCAGCCAATCTTGCATGATCCATCTTGTTGCCATGAGTGAATATATGGGTTGATATCACTTGAACTAAAATGGATTACATCTTTATTGTCTTGCAAAATTAAATCTGGCTGGTATCCACCTTCTTCACCTTTCCCTTCACTACACTGAGCTACAGAACTACTCTTTGAATGGACATTTACTTCTGCACCCACAGAACTGTGAGCTGTGGGCAGTAAACATGATGGAGATTGAGTAGTGCAGTCTTTTAAAGACTGGCTGCTTTGGCTTCTTCCTGCAAAATTTTGTAAATTTTTGGGATCACAGTTTGCAAACTTCTTAGTTTGTGCCATTCTTTGCTGAAATCTGGGTTTAAATTTAACCTTTAGAAAGTTCTTTGATTCCTGCTTTGAAAATCTTTCAATTCCATAAAGATCATCTTCAGTTGGTGATGGAGGCTCTACACTCATATTTAAATCTTGCAGTGATTTAGATGCAGAATATAACAAAGGATCTGCCTTAGATGAAGCTTCCAAAGTATATTCTGTATCAGAGAAAACAGCAATAGCTGGGGCTGATACTCTGTGACTTTGCAAATAAGGTCTGTGTTCACTTTGTTTACAGCTCTTTGTATTCTGTGTAGTAGAATATGATCTTTTGCTCCTAAATTGCACCAATTTAGATTCTTGAGGAGGCAAATCATGGTTTTCTGGCAAAAACTTTATGGAGGTAGTTTCATTACTTATTACAGAAAACTCTGGTCTTTCTGATTTCGCAGTTTTATTCCTCATTATAGTGTCTCCAGTTGTTGAACAATTGTCTACATCAGCATCATCAGCAGGGCTATCAACACTTGAGCCTGTGTTACTTTTGCAAAGTAAAATCTCTTTTCTACTCCCTGGATTTGTTCTGTTTGGTACGTGTTCTGTCTGTTCACCTGTAGGCACATACTGACAATTATCTTGCAGATCTGCAGGGTTTCTTTCAAATCCCAAGACAGTGTGATACAGGTGCCTGGGATCAGCGCTTCTGCTGTCTATGGGATATGCTGGACTAATTGAACTGCAGGCGTATTCAGGATCCACTTCAACATCTCCTGGATACAGATTTTCAAATGCTGTAACTTTTGAGCCTATTAATTCATTTGAAGAATTTGAGGATACATTAGTTTGCTTTTCAGCAGGTTCTCTACTTAATGTTTTTGTTTGCTCTGTCTTTACTGCAAGATGTTCAGCCTCAGTATTTGAATGCAATTCTTCCTCGTTTCTGTTAAGTATATTTCTCATTTGTCCCTCCTTAACAAGAATTGCCCTTTCAGTATCCCAAAAAGGTAACGATGGTAATAAAAGAGGATTATCACTTAATATTTTTTCAGTGTGTTCTGTGCAAGCTTCTTGTGGTAGAACCTTATCCCAGTGATGCTGATCAACTTTTGCATCATTGTCAATTTTTTTACGATTACTTCCATACACAGGTTCCACATCTACAGCGGAATTTTTACATGAACTACACTCTGTGTCTGACACTGGACAATGCCTATTTTCTTTTGCAAGAGAAAGTAAAATACTTCTTGAAGCACATACTGGCTCATCAAATACAACAGCCTTATCAGACTGAGTGTCTTGTATTTGAAAAACAGCAAATGGAGAATGTTTCAATATATTTAAATGTGAAATATCATATGTGCCAGTTTCACCATGGGCTATATCTGCAGTTAAAGAAGATTCTGAAAATGCCACTGAGGATGGGTAATTGACACTTGCAAATGCTCGGGGAAGATCTTCTTTCACAGAGCACATGTCTGCAGAACTGGAGGTCACTTTCTCAGTCAAAAAAGTATCCTGAAGTGAGTCCTCAAGCTGACTAAATATTAGAGATTTTGAGTCCTCAAGTAAACAAGATGTGTTAAAAGCACTGAAGTTCTTGGAGCTTTGAAATGGTGTATCAGTTGGAGTTTCTTCTGTTGAGTAGGATGAAAGAGGCTTTGATTCATTACTGCCAGTCTGCCCTTGGCTCTGGAAAGCAAGCAAGCCCGATTCTGATATGGTCACACCATTAGTGTTACTGCTGTGTTCTGAGTACTCATGAACTTTATTTTCTTTTATGTCATTGCAATTCTGGAAATAACCTTGAATAATTTTCTCCTTTTGATTTGTTCCCACTTTTTCAGTGAGTTTATTATTCTGAGCATATATGACCTCTGCCACTGCAGAATTATTTTCCTTTTCATCTCCTTTTTGAGAAACACCAGAAGAATTTACAAATACATTTAAATCAGTTGATTCACTTTCAAAGTATTTTGTTTCTTCAGAGAGAATAGCATCATTTTCAGTTTTGTCTCCATTGCTGGCAATCAAATTACCTGCAGATGATGCTGGACAATTCAGAAGACCAGGAGAATGTTCAGAAACACCCAAGCTCCTATTATAATTTAGAAACTCTTTACTATAATGTGAATTTTCCCTTGGAGACTTGTTCAGGCCCTCTGAAAGGGCTGAAGCATTCTCAGAAACAGCATTGCCTGATTGGTCTATGCAGCACTCTTCAGAAGTCTCATGCTCCTGATTTTTATCAGGCTCGTGCTGATATCCAGCTACACCAGGAAACTTGGCATTTTCAGTTTTACTGTTTGCTATAGGATAGCTTGTGTTTAAAAATTTCTCCTTCTCATCATGCAGTGATGAACTCCTCGACTGAAGTACTACCTGAGTTGTATGAATATTGTGAAAGATTTTTGGTGTAGAGATTTCTAGTAAAGAATGCATTTTCCCCATCCCTATGTCTTCCATCACTTCTTTCTCTGAAGAAGAAAGCAGGTTTGATTTATCCAAGAGCAGTGAATCAGGTACAATGGTATCCTTTTCCTCCTGAGCTGTATCTTCCCTGGAATTAAGACAGTCATTTAACAGTTTATTAACCATTAAATCCATACTGTGTTCTTCATGAGCATTGTTAACATCTCGAATAATATCTTCAGAAGAATCTAATATTTCCAAGGAAAATGAGTTTCCTTTGGCTGTTTGCTGAAGTACAGCAGTTTCAGGCTCAGGACCACCTGCACTGTAGGAAGTGAAAGAGCTGCTGTCATTGACATGTTGTGCAGATATGGCATAATCAGGTGCATTTTTAACTACAAACGATTCTTCCTCCTGCCTCTCCTGTGTGGTCATGATTTGTGAAAAAGCTACACTCTTACTTTGCATTTCATCTGGAAGATGTTTGTCTTCTCCCATTTTGTTGCCTGTAACAGATGTATGGACACCAACTTCACTCTCCATTAATGTTTCGTAGTAAGGCAGAACAGCTCCAGTTCCAAGACTGCTGCTAGATGATTTTGCATGTCCTTTTGATACAGTGGGAACATCTTGAACAAGATGGGAATCATCACTTCCTCCAAGATATAAAAAGTGATTTACAGACTGGCATGGAGAGTCTTGAAGTTCTTGGGTTTTTCCTGTAGACATCAGTGTTGCTGATGGATTTTGTTGCTTGCTGATGTCTTCATTCTTTCTAGAAAAGCTGGTAGAAACCCACTGGCTTTCTCTTAAGATTTCACTTAATCTGCTGTCATCACGTGTCTTTTGGTAGCTATCTTTGTTTTCAGGGAATAGTTCATCTGGGTTTTGTAAAAAGATCAGTTCTACCTCCTCTGTGTTTTCTACAAACATCTGCTTTTGTTTGTCTGATTTGGCCATTTGTACTAGCTTCACCAAAAGCACTTTCTCCTCCTCAACTCTAGAGCCTACTGGATCCAGTTCACAAATATCAGGTCTTTTTCTAACAATACCTACATTCAAGTTTTCTGAAGTGCTGTGCTCAGGAGATCGCATAGCACAACTCGTATACATATGTCTGTCGAGACTTGTAGATTTTTGTTCAATTCTATATTGGTTGTTACCAGCACTATCATCAACTGAATATTCACATGAATCAACTACATTTCCTGTCTCAGGACATGTTACTCCTGTAACAGAGTTTGCTGAGTCACCATCTTCGCTCATTTCAGTAGAATCATGGTATCTTGAATCATTCTCTAACAGTATATTCTGTTCTAGTTCTGAAGCTGTCAGGTATCTTTCAGGGATCTTAAACTGATTTAAACTTTCCTCTTTGTCATCTCTGTCACAATATATCTGATGCAAAGCTGGAAACTGTTCAGTAAATAAAACATTTTCATCTGTGCATATGTCTTCTTGCCTTGTAATAACCAGCTCCTTGGTGTATGTCACAGTAATTTCTTTTTCACTCCCAGTCACTTCACATTCGTTAACTTTGTCTTCCTGGGGCAAACAGTTTGGTACACAATACTCAATTGAATTGTTAGAACTTATTTGTTCTTCATTTTCAAGTTTTTCTAAAATATTTGCTTGCCTCCTTGTGATTAGTACAGCTGCAGCTGCATTTTCTGTTGTTCTATTTGTCTGTACAAGCCCCTCGCAAGTATCAAGGAACCCTGAAATATTCTGAGCAATATCTGTTGTGTGGGAACACGCAGCTGAAGGAGTGGTTTTGGGAGCAACAGAAAACTCTGGTGAATAAATACCTATTTCTGTTTTATCACTTTTTTCTCTTTGGCAAAGGCTGTTTGGTTCAAGTTGGCTGCCAGAATGCAGGAGTGCTTTTGATTCCTGAGTATGTTCTACCTCAGTGCTGGCTTCCTGCAGTTCATCTTTGTCTACTTCTTCATGCATCAGGCACAGATTTGTATTAAACTCACATTGAACTTCACAAGCTACAATATTAGTAGGTTTCTTTGGATTCTGAGATACACTAATGTCTTTAAAATCCTTCCCACTGCTGTCTCCAGTTACACTTTGGACTTTGGCTTCTGGATTGTCAGGTAAACTTTCAATCTGTCTGCGTTTAATTTCCAATATATTTTTTTCTAAGTTGATTGCACTACTGGTTAATTGGTTAATTATTTCTGCATCACTGTTTTCCTCTGTATTCTGATAAGGAGCTATGGTTTCTTCTGGATCAGTTTCTAAGTTTCTTAAAAATTTGGATTCTTTATTTATATATGAACTCTCCTCTTGAGAAATAGTAGCTGATGCATTTGTGTTGCATTCAAATACCGTTCCCAACTCTGAATTTACATCATCTTCAACAAGAAAGATGTCCTCTGGGCAATCATTTTCAAAAAAGGCTTCTTTCTCTTTTCTTGATTCCAGTAAAGATTTGTTCTGTGTTTCTGTTTCCAAGAGAATGGTGGCATCAAATTCCACAGAAACGTCGGTTGTCTTATGTGTACTGTTTTTCTGCCCGGTTGATTTTGAAGAGCATGTTGTGCAAAGGCAGCCAGAACATACGTCAGAACAACTTTCTGTGGCATTGACTTCCACAGTAAGACTAGATGTAGCATTACAATCTCCCTTCACCATTGTGACATGCTCCAATAGTTTATCATAATTTTCAGTCTCAGATGCACTTTGAAAAAGACTAGCTTTTGTTGAAGTTTTGTAAAATATGCTTGAATTAGATTCTGGGAGAAAATCATTTGTAGTCTCACAAATAGCAGCAGGAAAGGACTTAGTGTCTTTCCCATTTACATTCACTATGAAATAACTTACTTCATTTACCACTAAGTTTTCGTATTTGGATGAAAATTCTTTCTGAACTACAGCCTGAGAATTCAAGGCATTGTGTTTTTTGCTTTCAGTGCTTTCTTCTCTTATATTATCAGTGCATAATGTAGACTTTTCTGAAATTTGCTGGGATAAGCAACTTGCCTGACTGTCTGCTAGAGCACACTCGTGGGAGTAATCCTTTGAAACAGGTTTGTGTTTGAATTCATAATGATTCAGTGAAGACAAGTCCTCATCCTTGGATTCGTATTCTTTGTGACCTATGAATGAAGGCACCTCTGGCACAACCTCTGCCAAACTATCTGTGCTTGTTTCCATACAGATTATTTCTTTTTCAGACATCTCTACTGGTGTTGCAGATTGGCTGTAACTTGCACTGGCAGCAACAGCTAAAGGGTGACATTGATATGTTGTCTCCTGTGAGGAAAAATCTGTCTCTGTTGTTATGTCTTCTGCAGATACTTGTTCATAATCCGTTTCTTGCATTGTTTCCAAATTACTCTCCCCAGACCTGAGGAGACATTCTGTAACAGTTGATTCTGCTCCATGTCCAGCCAGTGTCTGAAACTCATAGCTGCTTACTAGAGAGCAGTTCTTATTTGCTAAGTCACTGAGAAAGAAACCTTCATCACAACGTGTTGGTATTTTTTGTAGTGGTAAAAGCTGCCCATGGTTTCCAAATTGGATGTGTTTTACTGCAGATGTCTGTGTTGAGGTCATATTATGAGCAAGTCCCATAGAAGATTCATCAGCAGATGCACTGACAGATGCACTTCCCCTGCCTGAATCTGTCACACTTGATTTTGCCATCAAGTTATTATAGTCATTGTCAAGCTCATCTTTTGAAAAAGTTCTCAAGAAATCATCTTCTAAATCTGCATCTAAACAGACATTCCTCTGCTCCACAGTTTGCACAGGCAACACGGAGACAAAAGGTGTTTTTTGCAGAGTGTGATCTTTTGGCAGCTCTGGATGAGTTGTGGGGAGAGAATCCTCCTCTTTCCTAGATACCAGTGACAAGCAGTCTGCAGTGGAGCTGCTTTCCAAACAGCTGAATGTTTGTGTACATTCAGTGGTAGACCTATAAGTAGATAATTCATCCAGTTGTTCTTGTTCAGGATGACATGACCTTGAATGTTTAAAATAATCATGTTTTGCTGAAGTAGGAACAAAAGAAGAACTTGGTCCTACTGAGCTAACAAATGAGGACATAACATTTTGAGATTCCAAGGATGAATTTTCGTTAGAGTTTGTCCATTCCTTAAGAATCTTATTTAATGATCCACTCTCAGAAACTCTGCTTGCAGTTGTTGTTTCAGGTAAAGGTACTTCCGATGTGTCAGAGGAGAAAACTGAGTTTATTTCATTTACACGATGTGATAAGTGAGTAATGCTGTGAATCTGCTTAGAGCCAGAAACAAAAGAAATTTCAGCAGCTGACTGCTTTAGATCATCTTTCTTCAGCCAAAGGTCTGGTTTGCTCAAAGAACACAGATGAGTTTTCTGAAATTCCAAATTTTCATGGGAAGAAGGTGCTGTTATTCTGGGGCTGTTGATGTCAACCTTTGTGTCACAGGAAGGCCAAGCATCATTAGTAAGCAAAGGATTTTGACTTGCATAATACAGTCTTTTATCAAGACACCTTTCTTGTTCTACAAAGGAGACTTTTGTCCCCTTCAGCAACTGCTCGCAAGCATTACTGAAAGCAGGCTGTGGCTTAGTGTCCAAATAAAAGGAACTGCTCAGCTTCAGATCGTAACTTGTTCCTTCTGTATCTCTGTTGCAGGCCTTGGACTCGTGATCTTCTTCAATCTGTATAGCTGGTAATCTAGGAGTTTGTAACTTCCAGAAAATCTCTGTCGGCACTTCATCAGATGAATCAGATTTGGATTCTTCTACCAGATCTTCTGCTGGCATCTCTTCTCCATCAGCTAAACTATCCAGAGAAAAGCTTCTTTCAGCCTTTTCCAGGTTCCTACGAGATGCATATGATGTCACAAAAGATGAAATATGGTGCTCAGTTCTGCTTTTGTAAAGCTTAGCTGGCTCGTGATGGATCTTTAACTTGTGAAATTGGCTTGCATTTTGCTTTTTTGCTTTATTTTCCTTTTCTACCAGAGAGTCTTGTGACATTTGACTGTCATCACTCTCAGAATCTTCTGGGTTGGCAGGACATTTATTTCTGTCAAAATCTTCTTGTTTCAGTTTCTCTGGGAAAGCTTTTGCATAAGTGCAGGAGAGAGAATCTACAGAATAGGAACTGTCAGTATCAGAAATCTCATTTTCGTCATCCTCTTGCCAGTTCCCCAGCACATCTGTGGCTGTTTTGGACACTCCAGCACTTAGCTTCTCAGCACTGTGCCACTTTTTTTCAACATAAGAGAGTGGTGCCTGTGAGTTCACCTTAGTGAGATTTCCTACTGATGTGGCTGCCATCAGAAATTCTTTCTGTTCCACTGGTGATTTCTCATGACTTGGCAAGGCTGAATTTGGCTCTGTCCTCCAGTTCATGACAGTTTGGTTTAGATGCACTGATGGGTTTCCATACACAGTTTTCTTCATTTGTTTAGGAAAGTTTTCTGGAGAAGACCTGTGGCCTTTTCCATTGATATCCATTCTAATCTTTTTATTGGATACCTGAGTTCTATTTTGTGCTAGATTGCTACTTGCAGGCTGACTTAAATCTCCTAGCACCTTTGATTTTGTCATTCTTGTCCCTGTAATAAAGGTTTTAGGCTCATCTTTCTCCTTAAAAAGATCAGGAGAGGAGTCTTTAGAGGTTTGGTTTTGAGATCCAGCTTGCCCTGGATTGTCACCCAACTTGGCAATTTTTTGATAATTTTTATTGATACAAGCCATGATAGCTGAATCATTAGAGTCTTTTCCTGCTACTTTTTTATTTCCAATTGAAGATGGTTTTTGTTTTTCAGTTAGCTGCCTCTGCACCGAAAAGGAGATCCCCTTGTCATCATTAAGGTCGTCACTCTCAGAAACGTCTTCACGACTTCTGTAGACGTATTCTACAGGTGACAACCTCCCCGTTGTACTGCCTTCACAGTATTGATCAATATTTGGTGAGGTAGATAACTTTGAGAGAGACTCCCTCTTCAGCAAACAGCTGTGGAAATAAAGAAGAAATAAAATCCAATCCATGCTTGAATAATGTATTTAACAACATTTCCACCTCAGTAATGCCTTGTAGTTAAGAGTAACAATTCACAAAGCAACAATCTTAATGCCTTTCAAAAGCAAATTCTAGCAGGGAATAAAAAAAAAATTTTGTCAGTATCTATACAATCTCCTTGCTATCCTGAACATGCTCTGCATGCAAAGGAATAGCTCGATGCTATGTGGTATAGCTTGGTATTGAGCCTCTGTAGGCTCAAGTAGCTGCAAACATTAATTAAACATAAAGGATAGTTCTAAGTCACAGAAATCCACCTAGCAGAGTTTAGTATTTCCTGCTGTAGAAACAGCAAAGGACCATGCTGTGATAAACACCCTAGCACCACAACTTTTTAGCATTGCATAGAGATCTTTAGTTAGCTTGAGAAAGGCTGGCCAGTGTAAAAGCCCAATCCATAATCACCCCAAAGATACCAATATTCTGAAGGAAGAGTTTGATCTGAATCAAGATAAAATGATGCAGAAATTAGTATTTTCCAACAGCCTGAGCAAAGCAATAACAAGAGTTAAGCCAGTTCTAGAAAGCATTCCCAAAGAGGTAAAAAGTGCAGAAAGGCTTGAGATAGGAATGTAAAAAACACTGAGAAAGATGTGTTAAAGGCATAAGTAAGGAATGGACAGTACAAACTCAATGGAAAAGGACAAACTGCTCCAGTGGGATGTACAGTATAGTAGGTTCACTGATATTTCAGGTTTTGGGATTGTTTCAATACATTGAAAGGCATTTAGGATTATAGATGGCCACTGAAAATACCTTGAATTTACATTACTTTGAAAGCTCAGAGGAACTGGCAGATGTTAACTTACCTGGGTACCTGGGGCAGATGTGTGTTACAGAACAAATGCTGCCTGTGCTGCAAGGAACTCGAACCCAATGACTTCCATCTCTTTTGCAATTGGTCATCCAAAGAGGACCATACAGCAATATTTTCATTTAGGACTTGGGATTGTTTCACACGCTCTTCACTGAGACAGCAGCTAGCTTCCAGCTGCTCTAGGTTTTGCTTGGCTTCCAGTAACTTCTGCTTCTTGACTATTCTTTCCAGTTGGAATTTGACCTTTTTCCGCCTTATGTTTCTTTCAGCCTTTTTTAAGGAGTATCTTCGCAAAAGCTCCAGCTGCACCAGTCTCTTCTTGTTCTGTTGTAACAGGGAAAGGCAGATTTCCACCCCAGTGTTACTCTGCACCTCAGCCTCTGCATACAGCGTAGGCTCTGTTTGCACTGCAAACTCCCTCTGCTGCTGCTGAAGGGCAGCCAGACGTTTATTCTCATTTATAAGCCACTGCTGGTCTGTAAACAAAACAATGATTACAAGAAAGTAAAAATCATAGGAAAAACTTTATTCGTTACTACCTTCTTTCTTTATTTAATCAACCTCAAGAGATCATTTGAGAACAGAATTTCTAAGCATGTAGAGTGGAAACTTGGCAAACCATTTAAAGGAAAATGTATCATTGCTCTACTTAATTGATAACTGAAAGCCTCTCCATTGGGTTAAGGACTTGGGTAGCAACTGCAGGGTATGAGCAGGGGTTTGGCAGTACAGATAAGGAAACTGGTGGATAAGACATTGTTTGTGAGCAAAAAGTAGAACACATTCAATTTCTCAATGATTACACTCAAACATCACCTCAATTTTGTTGTTAAAATACAGCGGAAGCATGAAAAGACCTGCGTTCAATTCTGTGCACTTTTCAATGTGCAATCCTTTACTGAATAAGCAACTTTTTGTTGCTTATGCAGGGGTGAAGGAATTAAGAGGTATTTAAGTCTGATGTGATGAATGAGGGCTACCTGCAGCTCTGCACAGCTAAGCTGCAAGAGAAAATTTGGGGCTCTAGAAGTTTCCCTAATATAAGAAATCACTAGTGCATAGACATTGTCATCATCACTTGCTTGGTGACTACTCATCTTATTAAACATAATTCATTAGTGATCCCTACCACAGTAAGTCTCCTGTTCTGTTTATGTTGGCCACTCTACACAGAGCACATGCACAGAAGTAGGAATTCTAGCTCGATGGTTAATATATGGATAAAAAGGAAGCATTTTAGTCATTATGTTAGTTAATTTTTCTTAATAACACTTTTAACTTTCACATACAAAGCCTTTTTTCTCAACTTTCTATTTCCAGATGTGTCCTCTTTAGCATGTTTTAGCAAGTAGAATATTTGGCAGATCAGTTTCCCTGCAAAAGACCTGCAAGTTCTAAGATGCTAATTAATCTCTGCTCACAAACTTGCCTCTGTCAGGAGCTGAGCCACAGAAGGCACAGAAAAGGTGAAGAACTTTGGTGGGTTGCCAAGTGAAGAATTGTATTTGGCTGGCAAAAACTACCCGCCTGGCTATGCTTTGTGCGAACACAGCGAAAACAGAAGAAATAAAGGGAAGCAGAGAACAAGTCTGAGAACAAGCAGAGCCACAAAATAAAGGTATTTTGGGGCAACTCTCCTGTTCTCTGTGCATATGCTGCTGTATCCCATCAAAACAATTTTCTTTCTTCATTGTGGCTGGCATAATTAAAAGATAGCTGACTGCATAAGTTTTGGTCTGAGACATTGCCAAAAATTCACAAAAGTTTTCTTCTTCCAGGAGCAAATAGCAGATTTTGCCAGGTAGGAATGATGCCTTTATATAGGTACCCTTGGCTTATCAAGAAACTTGGATCAAATCATTCACTAGAAGACAAACTAGGGAACACTATAACCACTCAATTTCAGTGATCAAAAACATCTCAAGGTTGAAAATGTTCCCAAATCAGTCTATAAACCCATTAAGGAGAAGCCAAACCTCTCCCAAAGCATCTTGCTGAATATGGCTGCCTGCATACAAAATAGCACCTCTGGGGGCCAGAAGCCAGTGACACTAAAAAATACCTCTCAAAACATGCTGTGGCTTCACCTTCTGACATAGCTATTTGCCATTTAAAATCTGATCACTGTTGTAGCCTTTAGGACTTCTGCACACACCGTAGAACTTCCTAGCAACAACTCCTATCTGAACCAAAGCATGAGTCTCTTTTTTTGATCCAGTTTTGGAATAAACGTGGCAGAGTTGCACTACAGATGTGAGCAGAGCAAAACTGTAGGGAGGCAGGATGGGGATCAGCCCAGAAGAGAAGAGGCTCAATGCCACAGGGGAGTAATTGGTGCTCTCTCTCCCAGCAGTGACCTGCAGAGCTAATTAAACAGTGCTGCTGGATCACTGTGAAGGAGGTCCTTTAGTCCTGGTAATCAGAGCTTAGTAACTGTTCTCAGGGGAAAGGCAATTGTAAGAGAAAACTAGTAATAAGCTGTAATAAAAGTTCCACCATAAAATAAAGGACAAAAACATTGAGAGGATAAAAGTATGCAGTAATGGAAGGGCACTGAGGGAGGGGAGGAGGCAGGTACCCACTTTCTTGGATTTGCTGGTTGATTAGTGCTTGGTCATTTTCTAGTTCCCGCTCTGCTTTGATCTGTCCTCTCAGAATCTGTTGTTTTAAATCCTCAACATACAGCTGCTGTCGTTGAATCTGTGTTCTGTGGAAAGCTTCCTGGTCTCTCAGTTTCTGCTTGTACTCTTCACGCACAGCATTTATTTCTCTGCTGTTATAAATGTTGACAGTGAATTAAAACCAGAAATAAATATTATTTGTAGTAGAACAAGTCATCTTACTAAAGAAAGACAGACAACATTGAAGATATTGTTTTGTCTAATAAGGATGTATTATGACAAAAACTCGTTATGGTAAAGTAGCTGTGTATATGCATGTCACAGCAGGCTGCAATCCTGTAAGTGTCATAAATACCAGCAAACATGAAAGCTCTAGTGGTGAAGCAGGTAATTCCACTGCCAGAAAAATAAAAGCAAAAAGAATTTTAAAAATATTGTCACTTTTCATTTTGCCGTAAGTCTTACAAAAATGAAATTGGGGAGGGGTGTTTATAAGTTACAAAATTTAATAACCACTATATATTTGTCATCCAAGTACTTCAAAGCACTTTACTGAAATGAGAAACATTCTGCCCTGTTTTCAGACCAAGAAAGCTCCAACCTAGAAATATTTACAGGTGTTGTTGAGATTACACCAACAGTGTCTGGCAGCACCAAGGGAAGACCTTGATCACCAAATTCTCTGTTGGATGCAACAACTATATTGGGTTATTGCTTCTATATTTGGAGCAGAATTGTGATCAGAAAAGTGACTAACCTGTGAAAAATTGGTTTACAATCTCCTCCAAGATGTTTGTCTCCTTACTGTGTGCCAAAATTTTATACACATACACAGAGTAATGATCAAAGTAGTATCTATTCTTAGCATAATCCATGCTAAGAATATTATAATCCATGCTAAAATATTAGCATAATATTTTAATATTTAAAATAACTCTCTGAAAATACATATTTTACCTCTCCACATGCTATCATCAAAAAATTCCTAACATTAGTTTGATTATATATAAAGGTGATATATGATCTTTGCCTGTTGTTTTGTTTCTAAACACCACATTATTATATATAACCTCAGAAAATTAAACCTTTGACTCTTGAAAAAATGTTCTGAATATATTTTACTAATAAAGTAAACAATGCATTTATTATACTTCTAAAGGGTGCAAAGGTACCTGAAGGTCAAAAAAACCCCAAAATAAAATTTCAAAGGGAACCTTTGGAAACATCATGTAGTTTGCAAAATCATTACCAATACAAGGTCACCTGTGTGAAAAGAGTATTTGACCTTTGCTACATAGGAATAATTTAAAATCTCTATTTAGAGCTGTGAGCATGTGTTCAAAGCAACCATTTCTACAGCAAAAACTTGATTCTGTCTGCTAATTTAGTAGACAAAACAGATACAGAAACAATTAAGCAGCCAAAGTCTACAAATCTCCTGGAGCACCTTTACATGGAACATACATTTCACTTTCTTAAGAAGCAGGGGGAAAGCCTCAGTACAAAAATCCTTTAAGATTCTCAATAATTTACAGTATTACTGTGACTCTCACTCACATGAGAAAAACAGAATTCAGTTTTGTTGTAATATTTATGTAAATGTAATGCTGGTGAGAGTAACTGAAAGAGAACATCTTCTGTTCAATTGTCTGGCACAGTGAAAACAGAGTACAAACTTTGCTACTGTGATCTGCTAAATGGTTTGTGCCTATTTGTGACTCATATGAACAAATTATAAGAAAAGGCAGGTCCAAGATCTGTTTGTCCTTGGCTTGAGTACAAAGATGCCAGCACCCTATGATTTGTAATTTTTTTCCTCTTAGATAAACTTTAATTGATCTCCAGGAAATAGAAATGGGATGCCTCATTTCTCATTCAGCTCAAGTAGATTTGAACTGATACTTCACTGCAGCACTGAAATGCTCATATGGCGATTACAAATCTCCAGCTGTTCAGGTATTTGTAATGCCACCAACCACTGGGGGCAAACTCAGAGGTTAAAGCTAGACTGGTTAGCTGAAGCAGAACCACTTTGCAAACACAGTATTAAATTTAAAAGTTCTCATTTAGGAAAAGTTCCCATGATTTCAATGGTAACTCTGAGGGAGGCTTGAGGTAATTTTCCATGTGTTCCAAGGGAAGTGTAATGGAGCAGCCATATACTCTGGATGTTAAAGTACTGATCTGAGACAAAAGATCTTTAATTTTGGAGCAGTTACGTCACCTTTGTGCTTTCACTTACTTGGGCTGCAAGGTCTTTCAGGGCGAGGACTGCCTCTGGATGCCTATGCACTAAACCTAGCAGAGTCTGTGCATACTCTGATAATGGGATAGTCTTTAATCTGTTCTACTAACAGACATAACTGACTAACAGGCTCTGATTCCTGGGATAGTATAAAAGTTGAAAAATATGAGTCTGTTACTGGTCTCACATGACCTTGGGCAAGTCACTTCGTGTGAGACATGTGTGAAAGATGCAAAGTACATTCATACAAGAGAAGTGATGAGGAACCATTAGATTATCAAACATCAGGAAGTCAAGTATCAGAAGAACTGATTTCAATTAATTTATCATTATTAGGACCATTCTGTATGAGATTAGGGAAATGAGTAAATCATTGCCAGCAGGGTGAAAAGCGAAGCATGATAGTAAAACAGTAGAGAAAGAATTCTTGTTCTGCAACTGTTTACTAAAACTAGATAAAGTAAAATTCCTCTTATAAAATGTCTCTCATTCTTCCTAACCACTTTTAGCTCTCAGCAAATCTTTCCATAAAATTGACTTATCGGAGTTCAAACCATTTACAAACTGAAACCCAAACCATTTAAGTATATGAATCAACTCAGTGTTGCATTTAAATCCAAAGACCTAACAATGCTTGCAGAGGTGGTTAGGTAACATCTGTTTACAGCTGGGAGAGGGTCACAAGCCTTTCCCATACTTTTCAACATTGCTGAAACCACACTCCACCCCCACATTATAAAGTATCAGAGATAAGCAATGCAGACAATGCACGTGGAAGCGTGCTGTTTGCTGTTCTCGGCAGCACTAGCATATTCCCTCATGTGTGTGGTAATGGCTTTTTGCTGAACTAATATGAAACTGTGAGATCCTTTCCAACAGGCATGTATGCTTGCACACAGAGCAGAACATGATGCAGGCCAAACTGATGTTACTAATCATAGTTCCATACTATGACTACACCCCAGAAAGGCAAACTACAGAGGCATATCCATACTTCACTTTAAACCTTGGAGAAACAAACACAGCACAGCAACCACTGCAGTATTATTTCTGCTTTTGTTCAGGTGATGTAGCTAGTTGGTACAATTCTCCCTCTGTAAGGTTAGTTTCTGTAATAAAATACTGTTGCTGAATGTATATATACAAATTGCAGGTTTTGGTGTTCTTTCAGTGTCTCTTTCCTTCATCTCCTAATTTTCAACAGTACAAAAAAAACTCCAGACAGGGCAGTAAAGACAGATGTGAATACACAGATTGCACATTAAATACTCTTTTTTTGAAGCTGCTTCTTAAAGACAGTTTTCTCAAGTGGAAAAAAAAGAGAACAAAAATTCACGCAGAGCCACTTACATAATACATTTTTGCCAGAAGATGTTTTCCCTCTGGCTGTGAGACTACTGACTGTGAGAGCAAAATGACTGTCTGGTTTGGGATACAGATCCATCTCTCACAGAAACTGCTGAAACCAAGAGCATAATGTCAGAATGCTCCTTTTCTACGTTTGAACGTGCTATGTCATGTCAACACACTTGCTGGGTTTGGAAATAACATGACAGACTAAACTAAGAAATGAGATGAAAATGGCTCAGAAAGAAAATAATAGCTTCACACACACTTCATAACTAAATCACCTAATATACAATCCAAAGAACAATCAGTTTTTATAATATATGTTTGAATGATTAAACTAAAACCAAATATCAATACAGTTAATATAAGAATTTAGCCCAATTTTGTAATAGGTAGATGAGATTACTTGTTTCTTTAATGTTAAATCAGATATACTGTTAAATTTAGACTTGAACTACTGGAATACTATGAGGTACAGGAATCAAGCACAGACTGCTATTGCTCATATTCCTGCTTTTCCTCATAAGCAATCTACACTCAATATAGTTCTAGCAGGAATTAATATAACCTCAGGACAAACGTAAGAGAAACAGCTTCATTTCTGTAGGTATCAAGACATACATAAAATCTTGGTTTCACAGGACCAGCATACTCTGGCATACAGCATATAAAGAAAAGCAGCCCTGCAGAGAATTTCATAAAAGCATGCAGATTTCTAGGTGTATCAAATGCAGCAAGAAGTGTCAACAGTTACCCCTTCTCCAAGTAAACCTTTGAAAACAGCAAGTAAAATTACAACAAAAAGACACCAACCTTAAACTAAAGATAATCATAAATTACTGAGAAAATTTTCATATTATACCGATTCTGCCGGCGTGTTTTTCCATCTCATTTTTCTCTCCACAAAGTTTGCACGTTGCATGCTAAATGAACCATCTGTAAATCCACATTTTTTTCCAGCCGGTTTTGTTGTCAGCTCTCTGGGATGCTATTGTGCAATTCTCCTCCCCTCTTCCCCAAACACTTCTGCTGATGCAGAGGCTGGCGGCTGCTACAGCATAATGCAGTTTCCAGTAACTATGGCAGCAATAGCTCTGTGGTGAGGCTGAATACCTGCTGCAACAAAATCTTAAGGCTCAAATAGAGAAACTCCAGTGAAAATAATCACTGTTGGTAAAAGCTGAAATGTGCCAGTTTTTCAAAAGAAAACATCAGTCAAGTTAGCATCCCCATCTTTCTGGCTGCCTGGTGTTCAAATCCCATTTTTCTTTTACAAATGCTTTTTTCCAAGAGAAGGAGAGTCAAAAATAAAGCAGAAAAAAAGATGCTGGCAAGGCATTTTGCACCCTTGCGAATCCCACCCTGAGAGCAATCACAAGTCAGAGTTAAAAGCCTATCTACTAATATACATCCACACAACTCCCCACACCCCCTCCTGCTCTATCCTCCCGCTCCACACGTGTCCAATCCGGGGCACTTCCCACAGGGCCTCAGAGCATCACACAGCAGCAGGCACTACGCAGCTGCACAGGATCATACATCTGCTTCTGCCTAGCACAGAGGCCCAAACCTCTCCCTTCTCCTCCCTAAAGCCAAGGGAAGAGGAATGAAGAAGATATGAATATCTTGTATTCTGAAGGAATGCCACTCACAGAATTCAAAGCAAACGTTGGGTATTGGTGGGCAGGAGGTGGGAATCAGAAATCAGTCAGAAAGGCCAGCAGAGTCAGAGACCTTTAGAAATAAGGGATCTTTGGAAATGTACATGTAGATTAATTCCCTCCACAGAAATTACCATCGTGTGAAGTATTATTTGGATTTCTGATTAACTGGCTTGCTTACATAAAAAGCACACCTGTGCTTCTTTTATGTGTGGTTTTTTTAGCCTTTCCATGCAAAACCTCTTTTTCTTTGCCTAAGGCCCCAAAATAACAGTAAAGCAATGACTTATTTAAGGCATCCCTTTAAATACATCTCCAAAATTGGACCTCTTTCCGGCAAAGAGTCACAGGTACAAGACACAGCCACACACTCCAGTAAAGGTTACTCCTTTCTTGCTCAATTCCAGTTCAGCTAACACAGGTTTTCCCATCACAATTTCAGTTATATATAGAATTAGTTCCCCTGCTAACCCACTGTACGTGATTCTGCTGCAAGTTGTAGTTTCTGTAATTAACACAGTGCACTTCTCTGTGAAATGGAATATTTGAGGGGTCTTTTAAGAGATGCAAAAGATTTCTTAATTTTTTTTTTATTTCTTTTTTTTTTAGAGTACTTTAAAATTCTCAGATGAAAGCTGTTAGTTAGAACTCAGAGTATTTTAAAAATATTATTGAACATGTTAACTATACCACATTAGAATAATAACTGTGTTGTGTTATTCTGTATCAGATTTTTTTTCTCCCCAGTTTAACAATGTTGGTATTTTCAAGGAAACGGAGTTTAAACATGTTCCAAGCAGATAAAATTAAGTCAGTGTGCTGCCATACCACTTGACTCTAATGGAGCAACTCCACTGTTGGGTTTTTTGTTTTTGTTTTTTTTTTTTCAAACCAGCAAGACAATAAAATCGGAGTTTATATTTATATGCCATATAGTGTTAAGGCAATGACAGGAGCAAGACTTTATTATTGACTTATTTGTGGTGACATTATAATCTGATGACTGATGCCATTCACAAGCCTTCTGTGTGTTTGCTGGCTGACAGCAAATACCAGAAATTTCAAGTGTTGTGGCTCCTCAGAGTAGGGTGTATGAGGAAGCAACCAAGAGTAAAATGAAACCCTTTTCAAGGAAATTTTCATGTCCAAAGTTTTAATATTTGTGTGCAATGGTAGAAATTTTTTTCTCTCTCATTTCTCATAATATTCTAATGTACAATTAAAGGTTGAACTGGTAATTCAATTCATGAAAAGCAGATGAGAAAAATATTGTCATACTGACAGCATGGGAGATAAGACTCATATCATTAAGTAACCATTACTGTAATATATATGTTGATATGTTCTGAAATAAAAATCTAGAAGGAAGCAAAGTACTATCAGTTCTTGGTGAAAAAGTACTTTAACCCATGGAAACCAAACAATTTCTGAATTATTTCTGTGTGCAGCTGTTGTGCTTCTGTGCATGAACGAACCATATTCGATGCTCAGAATTATTTTTTTTTGACTCTTCCCTTAAGCCATTTTATTCTCAGCAGAAGAGAACCCAATTTGTCCAAGGAATTTTCAATATAGTAATGAGTATTCACAGTACCTACTATTAACACAAAATTTAATATATTTAGGGGTCTAATATGCTGCAAATTAGTAGCAGGTTGAGAGTAAACCTCACTGTAGTCATGCTTTTAAATGCAGGTTACACATGCAACAAAGATAGAAACCATTTGCACAAAATCTAGAATTAAGAAAGAACATGGTTGCAGAGACTTGTCTATAACACAGCTGCACATACAGATTCTTGTTTCAATATGATGAAATAACTTGAATTAAAGCTTGAAGTTTAGTGTGTTGCAATATGATAAAATATTTTGAATTAAAGTTTGAAGTCTAGTTTCCAACTCTTCTGGAGGAAATCAGTGTAGTGCAGGAGAATGACAAAACTAATGGGTTCAAAAATTTCAGCATGATTTAGACACATTAATATTCTTACCTTAGTTCAGGAGAACATTTGTTTTCTTTACAGTTTCTACATTTTTGACTGTAAAAATAAAAACAGGAAATCATAAATATTTTCCAAAAAAGTAAAAAAAATTTCACTGAAGCCTACTATACACAAAGATGTTATTGTTATTTTCAATAGAGGAAGACACCAAGATGCAGGTTGCTAGCAGCTGGGAGAACACCAAGAACTATTAAGTGAGAGGGGAGACAGAGAAAAAGAGAAAGACACTCACACACACACACAGAGCTTTCCCTGTTCTTACATTTTCCTTTAAGCATCTCTTTCTGACAGAGACAAGACCCTGCATTAGGGTGAACTTTTTACTGCTGAGTAAATAAGCACTCTCGTAGTCCCCTTAGTCCTGTATTACAGTTTGAAAAATACCTCAGACAAACCTGTGACTGGTTTTGGCTGACATAAAGTCTCTTCATAGTAGCTAGTAGGGGGCTGCGTTTTGGATTTGTGCTGAATGCAGGGTTGATAATATAGAGGTGGTGTTGTTATTGCTGAGCAGGACTTTCACAGAGCCAAGGCCTTTTCTGCTTTTTGTACTGCCACTGGGCAAGGAAGTTGGGGATGCAAGGGAGGTTGGGAAGAGACACAACTGAGGCAGGTGACCTAAACTGACCAAAGGGATATTCTATACCATATGACATAATGCTCAGTATATAAAGTTGAGGGAAGAAGGAGAGGATGTTCAGAGTGACAGCATTTGTCTTCCCAAGTGTGATGGATCTGGGTGAGCTGGAATTTATTTCCCCATAGTTGCCCTCACAGTGCTGTGGTCTGCATTGCTAGCTAGAGGAGTGTTGATAACACACCCATGTTTTGGCTACTGCTGAGCACAGCACTGTAACATTCCTTCTTCAGTCAAGGGTGAGATCCTGGGAGGGGACACAAGTAGGCCAGCTGACCCACACTGACCAAGGGGATATTCCATAGCATATGACGTCAACCCAGATATAAAAGCTGAGGCAAGGAGCAGGACCAGAGGCACTCATTGTCTCTGACAGCTGCCTGCTGACAACCGTTACGTGTGCTGGAGCCCTGCTTCTCAGAGAAGTGGCTGACCATCACTGCTTATGGGAAGTAGAGATTAACTGCTGGCTCCTGCTTTGTGTGTGCACAAGCTGCTTTTGCTTTCTTTTTTTTTGCATCAATATAAACTGCCTTATCGCAACCCACTATTTGTGTTGTTTTCTTTTTCCACCTTACTCTCTCCCCTGTCCAGCTGGGAAGGGGAGGGATAGAGCGACTGAGTGGGCACCTGGCATTCAGCCAAGGTGAACGCACCACACAAGTAACCATCACATGTGATGGGGCCCTGCTCTCCTGGAGATGGCTGAACACCTACCTGCCCATGGGAAGCAGTGGATTAATTCCTTGTTTTGCTTTGCTTGCATATGTGGCTTTTGCTTTTCCTATTAAACTGTCTTTATCTCAACCCATGAGTTTTCTGGCTCTTATCCTTCCAATTCTCTCCCCGATCCCACTGGTGGGGGGTGACAAGTAGCTATGTGGGGCTTGGCTGCTGTCTGGGGTTAAACCATGACAACACTTTTTAGTACTTGACATTGACTTTTCATCATGGAAGTGGGACATTTGAGAGACCACATATATCGTTTTATTCTTATAATATAGATCTTACGCTAAATGTCTCAATCACAATGCCCTCCATGAGCAAAACTACTTGTCTGTATAGAAACACAGACTCACTTGGTACTGTAAAGGAAGACAGTAGATCAATTCAGTTTACCTATGCCAAATAACTATTCAAGAGGAAAAAAAGACCACTGTATTATGTAAGGTGAGAAACTACTATTATTAGACATAGTTGATAGCTTATTCCTGTAAGAAATGGACATTCATAAAAATCGAGCAAATGCCATAATGTTTTTCATTTTCACTGAAGTAACCATTTGAAACACTCTAGTTAAGCACGAGGGTAATGTTAAACAATGTAATATGCTTGTAATATCCTGTCCAAGAGATTAAAAAAATTGATCAACACAAACAAATCTGCTATCTCAACATGGTCTGGAAAAAAAATCAATCAGAAATGTTCTGCAGTTTTGTCAGGTTAAAAAGGGGGAAAACAAGTGCAAATTTGTGATAAACTGTTCACAATGCTTCTGGATTTCTGCAGGTTTTTCTAGGATCATCAAAAAACTTCTGTGACAAAAGCTCCACATCTGATGTTTACACCCATGTAAAGAGCACCTTAGTATCTACTTTTGAAGGTTATTAGACAAATTCTTGTTTTTAAAATTCCTTGTAATTTTTCCGAAGACAATAATAGCACTGATGCGTTAAATGTTCATCAGTAAAGAAGCAAAATGAAATAACATTTTTTATAGATAGGTATCACTGCAGCAAATGAAAAGCAAATGCAGAGATTAGATACATTAAAGAGAACACATAAAAACACACCATCCAAGGTGGAAAGAAGCCATTTGACTAGAACTATGAAGAGATGTTCTAATTAGAGATAACATTTTATGCTTATAAAAGAGATACTTTATGCTTATAGAGATACTTCCTCTAGAAAAAGATAAAAGACTGCCAGTATGTTACCACACCAAAACCACTCTAGCAAGAAGCAGAACTATCAACAGATATGAATGAAAAGATGGCTGTTTCTTGCCTTTAACAGGTCAATTGAATGTGCCAGGCTGAGAGGAATTAAAAAAGAGAAAGAATCCAATTACATTTAATTCTGTGATATTCTATTTTGAACTAAACCAGAATATATCTCAATTAATTTTCATGATACATATTAATCAGTCTTCATCATACCAATGCTTTCCATTTCAGAAAGGCTCTGTTATAAAAGCATACACTAAACACTGAGTATGAGCAGCCCTTCAACATTTTGAAAGCAGTATATGCCTTATTTACTCTTCAGTTTAAAAAAAAAAAAAGAGGGAATGACATTGGCTTTCTGAGATGAAGGGCTCAATGAGGACTTGAACTTAAGGGAATTTATGAACAAACAAACCTGATGTCCACAACAAATTAGCGGGGAAAGTGAATTGGTAATAATTAACTTGGCTAAATCATATCCTGAAAAGTCCATTCTGTGCACTTGAAGTAAGAATATTGTAAAAATTATAGATTAGCTGTAAATCAAAACAGCTGTAATGGAGATGTGCAAGTGAACTGAATTAAGGTTGTCTGACACTCTCATCTGAGGCATTTTCTTAATTGTGCATCCCTAAATGATTTTTCAGGTTTGTTGCTTGGGGATCTTAATGCTCTATTTTAGTCAGTTGGCCAGTGGACTTTCTTGGACATTTTTATTTGATAACTTAACAACGTGATGGGACTTATTCTATATATAGCTTTCTTTTTGCCTAACCAAGTCCCTGGTTTCAGACATAATCCTGCAAGAGAAATTGTTTGTTTGACTGTTTTTGCTTACTTTTAAACTTACTTGTAAAGAGAAGAAAGGACATAATGTGGAGAATTGGTGCAATTTCCATCTAAGTTGAGCCAGTCCAAAGCTCCACAACTCCGAGTGGGTGGGGTTTCATTAATCTACAAAACACATGAGACAGGAAGAAAAATAAATCACAGCAACCCGGGAACTTTCAAGTTATCATTAATACCGCTGTTGTTAACTACAATGTGCAATGCTGCATAATAGCTCCCATGCGAGTTTATAATCTCACACTTCTGCTTAGTCTTTGATAATGAGCAAAATTGCTAAGTATTTGTTACTGAGTACATCTCTTTTTGCAGCTCTATTTTAATGTACTGCATGTTTCATTAATCAAGAAATTAAGAAGGAATACAAAAAAAGTTAAGCCCCTTATCTCAACTACAGAAGTGAGTACAAAAGGACAGTTGAGTGGAAAGTATAAAAGGTTACTACATGAAAATCCATTCTAAAAGGTGGATTCTTACCAATATCAGTTGATAATATGGTTAACCCCTAAACTAGAAAATTTATATTCCTTAAGTTTGGTTTCATAGTTACATCTGCTAGTAATTTTAAGAATTATCTCATTTTTTAAATATTATTGAACTAGCTAATGAAATAATATCTTACAGTAGTTAGTTCCTGAGCTTAACATACCAAGAAATATTTTATCTATTTCTGATGTATGTAAAAGTTAAGTGCTTCCAAAATCAGTAATACTTAAGTACGTAATCCCATAAATCTTCATTTCTTCTAGTATACCTCGTTCAAGACAGTGAAACGACAGAGAAAGAAGATGATTCAGAAAATTATCAGATGTGGAAAGATTCTTAACTGGTCTTTTCACTGTGGTATTTTGCCTTTTTGTTTCAATCCTACTGTAGTCATGACTAGAAATAGGAAACACTAAATTACTCAAGGGATCTGCATCATCTTTTGCTAAGCACATCTGAAAGAAGTGCTAGTGTCCTCCCACAAAAGGTTTCGTGTCATTACAGACCATTAGATGGAGGAAATGAAGGAAGTGGATATGATTACAAGAAGAAATATTATCTTTATCAGGCTGACTTTTAAGAAGAAAAAACCCAGGAAAATAAATGAAAAATTAGGCGAGAAAAATACAGTTTTAGAACTTACCGATCTTCTTTGTCTTAAGATAGCAGCTTCTGCTGGGTGATTGAATCTAAACTTATGAGACTTGCCAAGGACAACAAGAGCTCCTGTGAAAAAAAAAATAAATTAGACATTTACAGAGAGAATTCATCAAACTACGACAGAATAGTTTGTTAAAAAAATGAATTCTGACCGACAGCTTTCTCATCATCACAGAACAGAGAACTCTTTTAAAATTTGCCACTATGGAATGGCAGAATTATCATTCTGTAATAACTGCATCCAAGCAAACTAATCTTGTAGATCTCTGCAAACCAAAGATAACTGTAAATTCCCTGTTCACATTAAAGGACAGCATGACTTCATACCAAAAACTTAACCAACCCACTGCTGAAGACTTGTTTTTACACTATCTTCTTAAGAATCTAGATAACTGCAAGTTCACAGAAGCTGAATTGTTATTTTAAACAACCTAAAAAATACGGCAGCCTGATCCATTTAACCTGAATTCATTCATCATCGCCTATGACTTAGTGCCTTGTAGCCTCTACCTAAATACACTGTGAAAAAGCTGAAGGTCATTTCAACCATGTTATATAATTGCCAAAAAACCCCTTCAGTGGTCAGCTGGCTTAGAGCCAGTATCCACTACTTTACACTATAGTGCCTCTGAATACAGGTGTTCCCTTTTCAGAAGGCTACAGACCACTATTGCCAAAAGGAGTCAGAATATTGTCACCAATGTCTTAATTTTATTTCTGTGGGGCTGTTAATTTATTTGTTCCAATCTGGAAGCTCTAGCCATGGATCAAACCTGGGCAGCAGTAGCTGACTGAGAGATAACTTTTTTAGATCTGCTCAAATTCCATAAATCCTTGTCTGTGAAATCCAGTGGTAAGTTAATTATAACATAGCATTCACAGAAAAAACCCAAATCTTACCTTGTGACAGACGACATGATCCAGTGACTTCACATCCATTCACAGAGCAGTGTGCGCCTGGAACTGGTCGCAGGGTCACGATCCCACAGTTGTTGTCTATCATACAATGATTCCTTTCAATCCACTGTCCCTGCAAAACTACAGTGTATAGATTTATCTCACCTGTTGAAGAGGTTATTTTCCTCAGGATAGAGTACCACACACTGTTTGACACTATGCACACTTCACAGAGAACTACATCATGTGCAGAACAAGGAGATTAAATTGCCATCTTTGACTGCTAGTCAGGTACTTGGTCACAGAAAAAACTTATTATCAAAACTCATTATTGAAAATAGTGAGATTGTTTCTTTATTTCTGGTTCTGGAAAACTATACATCACTTTCTAATTTGTGAGCTGATGTGCAAATTTTTCTATTGTGCTGAATTTTCTTAATGCCATTATGGAATTTATTGTTTATATTTTACTGATCTACTGGCAGAAAATAAACAAACTTAACCAAGCTTAGCAGAACCTAACCAAAGCTGAGATTTTACAAGGTTTCCAATTTCAGTATAAAGTTTTAGTTCTCTATCATATTATCTAGCTCTTGAAATTGACTGCTAAAATTAAAAATAGAAATTAGGATTTTATACCTAAAACATTCTGTCCAAGTAGAGTTGAAAAGCATTTTCAATGTCTCATGATCACTTGTGCCACTAGTTTAGGACAGAATATACGAGGATTTGGATGTTAAATGAAGATATTTTTAAACTCTAGTGTAGTATTTCACAAGTGGGAAGAAAATTCTGAAGACATCTCAATCAGGTGAAGACCACTGACTTTTCAGACTCTTAAACAAAAAATAATCAACATATTTTAGCCAACTTAAATAATTAGTCTCTTCTACTTACGTTCTTCTACAAAGAAAGCTGACAAACAAACATTACCTAGCTATTACACATGACAAATGTAAACCTCTTGGTTTGACCTGACTGTATCATAAAATAATTTGTAATATCATTCTCTTACCAATGTCTTGATCTTGGTCTGAATCACTTCTTCCAATTTTGGTTGTTCCTTCCTAAAACAAGAAAAGAACTAATTTAAAAGTTGGTTGAGGAAAGTGGATTATATATACTAATTAAAAAAAGCTTTGGAACAATATCTTAGCAAACACCTGAAGTAAATTGCCTCTCAATGACTGCATTGTTTGAAGCAAACACTATGTAATTGGTAATACTTCGGTCTGCTGTCCCCCCTAGTGTTGTAATTACTTCTCATCATGCAGCTATGTCGGCTTCTATGACTCCAGTAGATGAAGTAACCCCTAATAGATGACTTTTGGACTGTGCTTGAGACAAATATTTTAAATATGAACACGCATAGTGATGCTTTGAACTTTTATAGTGAGACTTATTGTTTGTAGAAAAGCAAGTATGCTTTTAATAAATATCCATGCAGAAAGAAAGAAGTTGCAAAATGATTATTTGCTTAACTAGGCTTTTCAGATACAAAAGTCATAGAATTCCTAATTTGTAAGGGTACTTTGTCATAGTTTATGAATTCTTCAATCTAACTACTAAGGAAGAACTTTTTTCTGAAAATTAAATTACATCTATGAAAAGTCTTCTTAGTGCTTATGGTATATGGACAAGTTCTCAAACTTGAAGATTCAATAACTTCAATGAAATGAACAAAAGTCTACAGAATACAGTATTTCTATGGTACACTGCAAATACCAGTAATTTAAACAATACCATGAGGAAAAAAAAAACCTACCAAAAGAAGCCAATCAATTTACCATCTGTCTATTACCTTCTGTTATCAGTTCTACACTTTTTCTTAGGAAATCAAAACAAAATAATTTCCGAATTCTGAAGAGAGACTATACTTGGTTGTGGTAAAGTGATTAGTAAACGCACTCTAAAATTACTTTAGTGGCAACTCTTTGGGTCATATTAAAATTAAGTATGGACAATAAACTATGTGATTTTTGTATTCATATTAGAATAAATTGAATATGCTCTCTTCTCCGAGCATATTGTAACCTAGATTTAAAGATGAAGCAAGAAGCAGTAATCAGAAGGCTGAATGCTGGGAAAACAGAAGCTGTTTAAGATGACGCAGTTATGGGTAATTATGGATAAATCACAGTGGATTTCTGCGCTGGAGGGAAAGGGAATGGTTATCATTCAGCTCCTCACAGTGCTCAGCTATCTGAACCAACTAACAGACTCCTCTGGCACAAGCCCTGCTGAGACTTCCCTTGCTGGAAAGGCTGAAAGCTGGATTGTGCCCAGTGCCCCTGCTTTGGAGTAGTTACCAAGATGCATGTCAGTTTAATGTTCAGTGGACTCAACTGCAAAATGTCCACCTGGGTTGGCCACAACTTCCAGAAAACTTATGATCCGTATCATAAGTTTATCATAAGCCTTTGACTCACCTCACTCAATCAAGTGAGTTAGCAACGTGTATTTTACACAAAGAGAAGTAAACCGACTTCTAAAAGATCTCTTTATCAATTATCTTCTTCACTAAGCAAGGAAATAGTTATTGTAATTCCAAAAGAAACTTTTTCCAACTTGCTGAAATAACTCTCTGGTAATATAATTTAATTTAAAAAAGTGTATTACAGCAGTACTGGCTCATGAAATTCATAATAGTATCTCGGTTGGAGTGATTCTGGGTGAATTTAAAACCAACCATAAATTGCAGGTGAGAGCAAGGGTACAGATACAATACAAGGAAACTAACCCAACTTGAGAAAACAAAACAAAAATAGCCATAAACCAGGCCCATGTTGATTTCATTTTTTTAAATGCTATTACTGAGCTAATAATTTCAATATTTATACTCTTTTGTGATTAAATAGTGAGTATTCTACCTGAAAAAGTGAAAGACGTTTCAGATGAAATGACAGCACAACCTGACCTTAACATGTCATCGTACATCTTTACATTTGTTGAAGTGCTTTTATATTGTTATCCTCTTCTGGCTGTATCTCATGACTAAGGGTAGAATTACCAAGGTATATATTGCAGAATCATAAAGACTGAGATTGCTTTCCTCCTTCACTTTTGGGAGTACTACAACTTTCAAAACAGTTTATGAAGTACATCTTTTACTAAAACAATGTAAAGAAAAAAGGTCAATTTATTTATAGGAAAACATACATCTTCTATTAATGAAAGCCAGAAAATTAAGCGTAGGCACAGCATTGATTAGTGCAATTAATATTATGGAATATCAAGAGACTAAAAGAGTAACACAATATTTATTCTACATGATCTGAAACCTGCTGCCATGACCTCTCTCTAGAAGTACAATGTAAAGTGCTATTATATGTTTAAGCCCTGTTATGAAAGGAACTGCTAACGTTTTACCTTCTTGCTGTTCAGATGAAGGTAACAGACACCAGAGACTAAAAGATGTAAAGCACAAAGAAAAGAAAAGGCAGCATCTAGGAGCAAAGAAAGAAGGGACAAAGATGTTAGTGTGACAGAGACATGAATGACTTCAGAAGGTGACCCTTCAAACCAGGTTACTCTGTTAAAATGAATATATTTATATTACTTTAGTTGTTGTCAAAATTAGTATGGGAAAACATTTGCTGTTTCCAAAATGGCACATAACATTAAAACATTTAAGTAGTAGCAATTGCTTCTAATAAACATTTAATGTTAATGTAGGGTTGAGTAGTTGAAGTTGCATGTTGATCAGCACTGGATATCATTACTTGGTCCCTAATTATTACCTGGTACAATTTCTTTGTGCTGGAATGAGAAAAATTAGTCGAGTTTCTCTTCCAACATGGTAAAAGAATAGTATGATTTCTGTTTGAAATATCTGTTGTAATTTTTAAGAGGAATAAAAAAATCCTCTGTCCTAAACTATATCAATCACCACAAAATCTAGTTTGGATAAAGATTTTTTATTAGTAGACAGATACATGATTTTCAAACATGTTTTACACGTTTTGGCAAAGAGTGCACCTCTGTAGAGGTGCCCATCCATCATTCCTTTCACATTAAACGGCACAAATATTTCAGTAATTTCCATTCATTTAAATAACATAAAAAAGTTAAACTCCAGTTTAGTACTGACTTAAATAAAAAAAACCAACCCTAAAACTATTTGACCTAACCATGCACATCATATGCCACAATGTGCAGTAATATGGACACAATTGTTATGAAAGTTTCTTGGTGAAAACCTTGCCTTAAATGAACAGCTACAAAGCAAAATAGTATCTATGAGGCCAGGATTTCTACCTGATCTTCAAAAATAGCTACTCAAGTAGGATCACAAGTAATTACCCTTCATGCTACACACCTGGAATCTACTTAGCAGACCTGGTAGGCCTAAAAGCAATATGTTGAAGTCACTGGCAAAGTGAGCTTGTGTTTTTTAAAGCTTACTTTTATCTATACACATAAAGACTATTCCAGTCTTAAGTATACAAATATTTCATAAAATGTGGACCAGTATGTCTGGTATACTTTAAGCACCATCCTTTATGTTTACACATACATGCTTTGTGGACAAACTGCTAATGCCTAATTTGAGTATTTTGCTTTGCTTGTGATACATTATCAAATTTTTTGCACATGCATTCATAAGAGGTCAACTTATATTCGTATATGAATATAGGGTCAGCTCATAAATGAATTCTTTTCCTTCTCCATTTCCATGTATTTTCTGCTTTTTTCCCCCATTATATGTCTTGTGATCTGAGACCTTCACTTTTTGATAGCTGTTGTTGTAATGCCATCCTAACCACTCTCCATTTCCAAAGAAAGCAAATGTTTTCAAATTAAAGAGTAAAATAAGACGAGTGACAATATCTCACCCTGAGATGATACAGCACCACTCCTGTGCTGAGGATATCATCATCCATGGCCATTAGATGAGGTAGACTAGAATCTATTGTTACTCCAGCTTTTTCTTTGTTGATGTCCACACTGTATTCTTCCATGATGGCTTTCCTGTCTGTCCACTTACTTGTCCAGTCTTTGGTCAATTGCTCAATCTTAAAGAATAGGAAAGGAAACTGTTTCACTTACTAACAGAATAATTTTTCTCATTCATAAATTTCTTTAGAAAGATCAGCATTTTTTCCAGTTACTGGATGCAACATTCTTTCACCAGTTGCAATTAGAAATAAACCAGGTGTATTTCTAATTGCAGCACATTTCTGTGGCAACAAAAAAACTGGGAAAAAAACTGTACTACCACCAAGCGAAGCCAGTTTAATCTGCTGGAGTCTCATTCCCATAATGTCAGACAGAGGCATGATCATGCTAACAAGTTATTTTGCCTGGTTTTGAGCAAAACTTACACTTAAGGTCTCCCAAACCTTTCCTGGTCACAAGTGGTCACAAATTTAGTAATTTTAGTGAGTGCACAATAATTTAATTTGAATAAATTGGAGGAGTTTAATCTTAGAAGGGACAGACTCTGTATAATTAATTACTGTGGTGTATTGAGACAGCTTTCGAACAAGAAGTAGATTGTGCAGACTTAGTGATACACAATGCACTAAGTCCCATTAAGGACACAAGACTTTCATTAGAAACTGGTAGAGTGCACTTAACATGGATTAGGATGTCAGTTTCCTGATTTTTCAGAGCAAAAAGGAAAGGATTAAGCCAATAACATTTTCACTGCGGTTTCAGAACTACAGCAGTGTTATTCTCCTGGCCTAGTGAAACAGTAGATAATTAAAGCATCAAGTAAATCATACAAACCTTCATTTCATTCTGAAGGACCAGTTCAGTCAGATTTCCATCCCTGTCATCACTCCAAGAGGGACTGGAATTTCTCTATATAAACAACAGCCACCAAGATCTACATGTTAGTTATTCACAACTGGCAGGCATATTAGTTCACTCTCCAGCATTCCAAAGTGATGAACTCAGGAGAAGGAAAGACAAAATACACATGCTCCCTTCTAGCACCTAGCCTACATTTCTAGCTATTGCATGCAATTTTTTGGGTAAAGAACTGGTAAAAAAGCCATAACAGAGAGATACTTCTGTGCAAATAAATCGTGGAGTGTAGTTCCTGTCTCTCCCAACAAAACAATCTCTCCATGGCTTGGAAAAACAAGACACTATTATTATTCAAAAGGAGAAAAACACCAGGGATGTAATCTGTATTGTGAGGGCTCACAGATGTTCACAAGTTCTTTTGTGGGACAGAGTAGAGTAGAAGCTCCAAGATACTTTTGAGGTCACTAGTTCACAAGTCTGACAGGAAAATTACATCAATATTTTGTACTGTTTTGGTGTTTCCATATCCTTAAAAATAAAATGCTTCTATTTCATGGTATTTGTGGACAGGAAAACCATTCAACTCCATGAAAGACAAAGAAATCCTTTCGAATGCTGTTTATACTTCAGGTTCATCAATATAATGATAATGACAGAAAACGGAGAAATTACAGAAATGCAGTTAACTTTATAATAATTGTAAAATCACCCAGACAACAGTTTAATTTCCCTCCAGTTACAATAAACATGGAAACATACACAGATCAGATTAAAGTAAGCAACTGTAGCTACCTGAAGTAACATAAAAGCTCCAGTGGGGGCGCATTGCTACATACCAGTTCAAAGCTCAGCAGCATAGTTTTCAACCTGTCAATCTCCTCTCTCAGTTCTCTGATCAGTTTCACATTTGCATCCTGAAACATTGAGACACAGACCATTCAAAAAAATTCTTAAAAAAATTCTAGCTAAAGAAGTCAATGCAGAGATATTCAAACAGCCAGGAGGAGAGGAGAACAGGCACTCTCACAGCAATACTCCTTGCTTCACTCGCCAGGCCCCTTGGATGTACTGCCTTGGGGCAGGTGGTTCCCAGCTTCAATAGGTTCTCTTTTCCCATAAACTTTGCTCCATCTCTCTTCTGAACACAGACCTACCACAGCATTTGTTCCCATCATGACTAGCTGGATACGTCGCTACTTTTAAGGATCTACCTTCAAAATTGTTACAGTAAGTCAGAAAAATGCTGTTATTTAATGCTGATATATAAAATCAGACTAATGGGGACTATAATAATGGCCAGTCTTCGCGAGCGAAGATTTGGGAAAGGTCATTAACCCTTCGAGCCTGCGCAGTGGATTTTTTAGGTGAGACACAGCGTGCGCTGAACTGAGCCCACCCTTTAATCCTGAGGTTCATCTGCCGGGGCCGAGCAAGCTTGGACAGTGGCAGTGAGGTCCCCAGGATGTAGGTTTGTTTAGAGTGACCTTCTCTTAGATGGATTGCCTTACAAGGCTGACGAGCTCCATCTGCCCGGGGGGCTGGGAATCGAACCCGGGTCGCAGCGGTGAGAGTCCTGCACCCTAACCACTAGACCACCAGATGCCAAGAAGAATGGGGACTACGACAGGATGTCACCAAGCATGGTATTAAAAGCTCTTGCAGCTGATACACAAAGAATTTCCTGCCTGCTTGTGTGGAGGCATTTATCTCACTCTCAGAGTAAGCACCTCTGCACTGGCACTTTCTCGAAACCAGCTTTTTAGACAGTTCAGGGAAACTCTTCGGTAAAGAATCAATTTTTTCTGGGCTGCCAGTGACACTTTGGCTCACGTCAATTTGTAAGACTGAAGAGCTGAAGAGAGTGATGGGAACCAGAGCTGGGAGGCTTGTATGTTTCAAGAGGCTTACCAGGGAGTGTTTCCTTGCCTTTAGCCTGTCACAGAGTTGAGAACTGCTGCTGACAAAATTAAGCACACTATTTCTGCCACTAGTGATGTCAGAAGGCACTGGTAATACAGATGCAAATTAAATTTGGGAAACCTTGGATTAGAAGGGTTTAATTCTGCCCATATTTAACAGATTATTGTTAGGAAAGCAAATAAGTGAAGCACATCTCTAAGATTCTATGCTTTTATCTACAGAAAAAAATCTTGATACACTCAGGCCAAAGCACAAAACAATACTACTAAAGCTGTAAAGTCAATGACAAAAAGATTAAGAAATGCTGGAATCGGGACATTTTTGAAACCTAAACTCAACAGATATGCCTTAGGTGGATATACTCTGATTCAGTCCTTAAGTTACTTGATCCCATGTAAAGGCAGCCTCATGCAGAAGGCCAGGTGAAGCACACTCAGTTAGAGAGCAGCAATTCAAGAGTTTTATATTTCTAGCATATGTGATCGTAGATCTTGATTACTATGTGTTATTTGAATTTTGCTACAAAGACAGACAGAATTATGCATTTCCCCATGGATTACTTTTAATGCTGGTTCTTATCACTACAAATGTCTAAAACCTCCACAACTACTAATCAACCTGTTTTAATATCATGTCTTTGATTGGGAGAGTTTAAGTTTTCACATTTAATAAATGTGTACCGGGGTAAGGGTGGAAAATGAGAAAAAAGCACACATTGAAGGTTTGCTTTAAGCATCTGGACTAGCATTGAACAAGAATAGTATAGCAGGGGCAGCAACAGAATATAGCCCTCGAATGCAGCATCTGACTCTCCCCTCAATAGTCTCCCATCTTTTAACTTGTGCAGCCTGTGAAAGACCTCTGTACAACTGAACAGATGGATCTGCCATACAGTCAGAGTTCATTCCTGGAACAGGCCTGTTTTGTGCAATGAATGAAGCTGGGGTCCTGTGGTCACTATCGTTCCCATGTATTTAAAGACTTAATTATTTTTGTGTACTAAAAAGAAGACAAATGGAGACTACACAGGCTACGTTAGGCCTGGTATACTAACTTTTGAATTCTTGATGGCAGCCTTAACAGTGTTCATTTAACTTGCCAAAGGAAGGGTTTGCAAGGGTTATGCACTTACAGTAACAGGTTAAATGGTAACAAATAGTCATAACAGATCTGTAGCTCTTCCAATATTTATGATAAAGGCACAGATTAAACATACATGTCATACTAATTCAAAGAGAAAGATGATTGAAACTCAATGGACAGAGATGAAGAATGTAAAATAGGTGTGAAATTCTAAATGGTTTAAACTGCAGGGAATCAAAGAAATTATTTCTGTAATATCCAGGCTCTTATTTAGCTGTCATTAACATGGAAAAAAAAGAAGCAAGAATTTTATTCACAGAGTAGATATTCTGAATAAACCTTAAACAACACATGTAACAAAATGGGACAAAAATGAAAAGCAGAACTCAAGGCCTCACCTCATTCACTCTGGGCTTGTTAATAATATTTTTGGCATTTGAAGCATATCTCAAAGTACTCATGGTCTCATTGTAGCTGGAGCTGGCAGGGGAGATAGCTACAGACAGAAGACAATCAGAAAAGAAACACAATTTTAAAAAGTAATCAGTTTAACCCATCATTTTTCAAAAAAGTATATTTTTTGTTTAGTCTTGCTTCTTTAAAAACAAATCAGAAAATATTCTTAGGGTTATTTCATTAAAATCACAGAGAATGTCTTCTAAAGGTTGTATTTATAACTGAATGAACACTTAAAATCAAAGCTATGACCTTGGAAACTCTTAACTTCATGCACAACCAGCTGCCTTTTCATTTCCTGGAGTATTCTACGAAGTATTTATGAAAATGTTTACAAGGACATTCTAAGTGGTATAGCTGTCTTCTCACTGCAGTAGAGATGTATATTAAAGATGCAAGGTAGTGATGTTAACAATTAACAGAAACCAAACTCACTGGCAATCATAATGGTTTTGGAGTTGCCCCCCAGACTATCCTTCAGAAGCCAGGTGAGGATGGAGTCACGGTATGGGATGTAAGCCGGCCGCCTGGTCCCACTGACGCCGCCTGTGGAAGGACTGTCTGCAGGACTGCTCTCCCCTTCGCTTGCTATGGTGTTAATGCTCTGGCAGCTGCTGAACATCTGTGAATTTTGTGCTGAAGGAGAAATACCACAGAACTCAGGAAAGGGGTTATTTTTTTTCCTGTCATGGCTATTTAATTTTCTTAGATGTCATGACAGTTTTTGAAGACATCACAGCTGCTCTGTGCAGCTTTTTAATGTAAATGCAAATAACATTAAGACACAACACATGGTAAATGAGTCATGTGCTTTTATCACTACCCTTCAATATAAAGAACTGACGGGCTTACCTAAAGTGGATATGACAATTCCAAGTGTCACTAATGACTTGTTAATATTGGCACCTTCGGTAATTCTATCTTTACAGTAACTGGGATCAGCTCTTTCACTGTAGCATATAAGCATGAAAAAGACAATGCAAAATAAACAAAAATGATTAATTATGAATGTACAGTCGATATGAAAAAATCATGTATTTTCTAGAAATAAAAGAAAATATAAATTTTGAGCTTTGCAATTAAAAAATTAAATTTTTTGAATACTTCATATTGCCCTCTATTTCAAAAAGTCCAAACAACCATGAGCAAAAGCTATTGGTGCAAGATTCTGTTAAAGACACACCAAAAACATAAACTCAAGTCTGAACTGGGCAACCCAATCATAGTGCTTCTGACTGTACACAAAAAAACCCATACATTTCACAACTCTGCAAGGGTAAACTGGCTCAGTACAAAAGTCCCCTCAATTCTACTTTCTCTGTTCATACATGCATGGCAATTCACATTCTTGAGGGAAAAAAAAGTTCTGTTCTAAAACTCTTCAGCATGACTTCCATTTTTCTGTTCTCTGTCACATCTAGTACAACCACATGTTCCTCACTGAAATGCATTGCTAAGATTAGAGACTTAGGAACTTTTGGGACACGAATAAAATTACCTCTTTGCTCCTTAATATGTTATTACCTGCCTGCAAGGTCCACTAAGTTGATCTTGCTTGAAATTTCAGAGGGTAGATTGTTCTCCAGTATAGCCTGGAGAGAAAAACACAAATAAGGAAGATTATTCCTCTTAATTAATGAATGAAAATAAAATTGATGTGCTCTTTCATTTGAAACTGAGTTGTACATATGACTGTCTCACTGCCTTTCTTTGTGACCTTGAACCTCTGACTGTGTTCAAACCATTAACTCAACAGCTTTCTCACTGGACAGAGAAACTACCCTCTTATGCCAATTTCCTCTTGAAAAAAAAACTTTACTGCCTAGTGACTGTGAAAGGCTTTCTTGTAGATCTTGTGGAGTTATTTTCCATTAATGTATTCCAAAGGTCTTTTGTGAAACTACAGAAAAATATCCCAAAATGTTCTGTGATTACAGGATGTTAGAAGTGTGAGATAGAAAAGGTCTATTGGATCACTAAACGAGTTCCCTGCCAGGAAAGGATATAACTCCTCCAGAGAAAGGCTGCATTGTCTCTGAGAGAGTACTGGATGCCAAATGCTAAAATACAAGGACATCTAAAAAGCTGGACAGATACAAAATTTTGGTGTTAAACTAATGCTATACTTCAATTAAGCATCTTAAACAAGCGTGACAAAACATAACTTCAAACATGTTCACATGCAATTTCCACAGCGTTCTAGAAGGGGTATTGCATTTCAAAGAGCTGATTAAAACTGAAAACATTTCTTTTTTAAGTGAGTCTTTGGCATCACTTCTGACTATAAGCTTGCACAAAGGAACAGAATACTTCAGTAAACACTCAGCACATCAGGCTGTGTAGGAAGCGTAACACATCTGCAGCGTGATCCAAAGGAAATAAGTAACAGCTTCCACTGAGATTAATACAAACAGCACAAAACAATGACAAGTAAACAATTCACAACACAGTGAACAATGCTTTTGAGTGTGAAAAGGAAGCTGAATTATTTTTAGCTAACCTGAGTGTAGTGGATGGTGAAGATAGCATGGGATCTGCTGCTGGCACTGTGAATATGTGTAGCTGCTGTGATTCTAGAAAGAAGAACAAACCATTCAATTACAAATGGTTACTTCCCAGTATTCAGGGAAATAAAAAACCAACAAATACAGCAGATAAGTGAAGATGAAGGAATGCGAAACTCAGAGAACATGGTAGGCTGCATTCTTGGATCTGATCACAGAGCATTTGGCAGAGAACCTGGAAGGGCAGAAACCGAGGATTGATTAGAGCTGTTTCTGTCCACCAGCAGCACTCTGAAGAAATACCTTAAAGCAGCTTTACAGCACAGGTGTAAGGTGTTGCATAAGCATAGAACGCAGCAGAGAAGTACAGCCAGCAACAGCATCAAACAGTTCACCCCAACATCACTGAATGTACCAGCCCAGCACATTTTCTCCATATTGTCCCCATTTTTATTCCTTGGCATTTCCTAAGGGTCCAAAAAGCTTCATACCCCACACCTGGGGCTCTTTTATGTCAAAGGGCTGATACAGTTCTTTTACACTGTTAGAGGAGTCCAGTGAGATTAACCAGTCTACCCATGTGAGTACTAAATGAATACTGTAATTCACTGTGTGGTACTTGCTTGATTTTATGACATGGACAGATCGGTCACACAGCTCTAGTGCTCTGACCTACTGCACTCTGGCAAGTGGGTACCAGGCACAGGAGCAGGAGAAGCAGCACCGTCCCACTGTCTCTGTAATGTAAACTTTTGGAAATTCTACTTTCTTTATTGTTGTTTTAATTAGATAAACCCAAAGAAAGCAGGATTTTGCTAGGGCAGAAGCCAGGTCACAGATGTTTTTCTTTTGTCGCTCTTGTAGCTTGCCTTGAGTATCAGCTACACATACAGCCTTTAGCATCACTTTTCCAAGTCTACCCTCAACAACAGTAGGTAAGTTTAGCAGTATAGAAAATGACTGTGGTACCATGCTTTTTTTACGAGCCCAGCTGTCAGAGTACTGCAGAGAGCAGTTGCACTAGAGAGCAGAAAGCTGCAGTTGTGCATACACTGTTGAGCATCCAGAGCATGCGGGTAAAGCCAGGACTCTCCTCCCTGTTGTTCTCTGCTTCCTACACCTCCTCCATAGCCACATGAGTAGGTTTTGCCAAAAGCTACAGGCAGCCTAGTGCATCACGGTTGTAAGTAAGCCTAAGCTGAGGTAGCAGGAGAACATAAACTAGTCTCCAGATGTTGGAGGAGGAAGACAATTAGGTAAAGGGCAGATGACAGAAAACACCTCTACAGTGGGTAGAGAATATAAGTACCAAAGTTTATAAAGCAAAAGAGAAAAAGAAAGTGCCTCAGGATTCGGAGGAGAAAGTATTAGTTCTCACCTCCAACAATATGCAAGATAATTGGAGGGCTAGTTCACATCTCAACTACACACAACCCATTTGAACATTTTATGGGAAAATGTATGTGTTAGTTTTTCATATATTCTATTATGGCATGGTGTGTGTTGTACATTTTAATATTATTAACTGTTCTGATAGTATTATCTAGATTCACTGGTTGTTTACAGTGCCAGGACTGTACTTTTGGAAATTTGCATTTGCTGCATTATAAAAATTTTAATCTTAAACATTTGAAACTGAGTCTTGTAAAGTGTCAACAGAAAAAAAAATAACACTGAGAATAACAACAAAAATAATGATTGCACGTCAAAAACCATATTTATTTATTTTACAATGGGCAAGCATGCCCAAAGCAGGGTTGGAGATGACCTGATAAAACCAACAGGTAGAAAAAATGCCTTCAGTAAACTCTGATTGCTATTAGTACAGAGGATATCCTCTGTCCCATGAAATGCACTACCCATGTGCATTTCCCTCTTATCTTTCCTGTATAGTCAGATCTGGAGCCATCACGCCCCATCTGCTCCTCTCCTGCCTCCTGCCATATGGGGCAATTGCAACCTGTTCAGCACTTTCTTTATCCCTAAGATCCTGCTGAGGTTCATTTGGCGTAATTTCCCAGACTGCAGATGTTTTAAATGAGTTTGATTGTATTTATGATGAGCTAATAAATACACTGCAGAATATTTAATAAAAATAAAGACTATAGGAAAGCAAGAGTCTTTTGTATATTCCAAATAAGTTTTGGAAGAAATACTCAGAAAAAGAAGTTGTTGCTTTGTTTCATGCAAATGACATAGTCGGAAACTTCAGCATCACAAAAACTTACATACAAAATATTGCACCTCTGGCTTTCTTTTTTCTTTACATCTTCAATTTCCTTAGCTATGAGACTACTGTAGGATTACACTAGTAGACAGACTGGAATTTTGTTGTTCTGAAATAGTCTATTCTTACCATAGAACTGCGTCTACTAATTGCTACAAGCAGAAGCAGCAAAACTTAATCCTGATGTATATTCTATGTTTTTTGTGATAATGCAGCTTAGTTTCTATTTACTTCCCAGCATCACTGTTATTCTAAAATCTTGACTATTTTATGATAAGACTTAATATCAGTTTTAGAACTGTGATTTGCATTTGGAGGATCCTTTCAAATATGACTTTTTCCATTGCTGTAATGGCACTTGTAAAAATAGTCAAGGCTTCTTGTTGAGAAGATAAAGAACTGTCTTGACTAAAGAAAGCCAAAATCATTGACTTCACCAGTGTGCCAAATCCCGCAGTTCTCTCATAGCAAACACACATGATTTTGGGCTAAGAACTTTTAAAAATATTAATAGAAATGAAACCAAATAATTATAAACCAAATACTTCCGGAAAATAAATAAATATACACTATATTTTCAGCAGTTTTAGAGGACTAAATTAAACTAACAAGAGAGTTGAAAGCTATGCAGTCTAAAGTGTCATGAGCAACTGAAGGGGAAAAACAGATGTCTGTTTACAGTAAAATGTTTTCTTGGCTTGCATCTTTTATCACGGACAGATGGTTGAATTTTGTGGGTAAGTCAGTAAGGGATCAGTTTTGAAGAAACAACTTCATGAGTGCTTATAGCTCTTGCTGTGGATAATATGAGGATGCATAACATCTTATGTGTATGTTCTATGCAGGATCAGCAAATCTGACATCCTGTCATGATGAAGCATTGGCAACATGGTCAGTAAAATAAACATCAATGAAATTAACACATGGTAGAAGAAGTGTTAAATACAGATGGAGCTGTTTTGTTACATAAAATACCTTTTAGCTATTCCTTCTTCTAGAAGTTTTACAACTTGCTTGTAGTCTGTAACTAAATGATGAGTCAATCCTGCCAAAGATTCAAGAAGAGTTAAATATATAGCTTTCTCAGGAAGTTTCAGTCAGTTAATCCAACAATTTACTCAACATCAGAAGCATAAGGATGTTCTGCTGAGACGACAGTCTATTCTAGAAGTAGTCTCTTAACTAGAGTAACTTTTATTTTAGAAAATAAAGTTTAAAATTTGTTTGTTTTGTTTTTGGGTTTTTCTATTTGATTTTATTTATAAGGGGGGAAAATCCGTCAAACAAATGAAAGAAATACTGCATTCAGAGCCTGCTGTGTTAGAGGGGTGGTCGTGACTAAGCAGGCCCCAGTGGAGGGCAGTGTGCTGCTGTGCTGTACCAGCCCTGCCAGCTCCTTGCGAAATGCAAATTCCAGCAGACATACAAACTTATCCTCAACAGGTTTGTGTTTCCCATAAATCCAGTTTAATATGCCTCATTTCCATTTTATGGTGATGATTATTTATCATTTGTACTGCAGTGACTCCTTAAAAAACACCTGAGCTAAGAAGCAAGTCTTCATCATACAATACCCAGTAAAATACTCCTGTGCAAAATGTTTTATCTCACAGCTGGAATCCAGGGTAACTTTCTCCCCCCACCGCAGATTTAGGTTTGGCCAGTTTTACTACAGACCACAAAAGTGTGGGTGAAGACAAAGTACTGAAAAAATTTGATTTATTCAGATCAAATAATTTATCTACTGCTAGAATGCAAGTCAAGATTAATGAAAAATTCAACAGGACTGAAATAAGTACTTCTGACATTGTTAGAGTCTATTCTCACGGGATAACAGCTTGCATAACTTCAAATGAAGACAAAATCTAAGTCAAAGATGGGAATTTACTTTAGTCCTTTAACAACTGATACACATAAAAAAAAAGATTTTTGGATCACCCATACTTTAAGACACCCCCTCACTGCAGCGTGCATGCATGCACACTTGCACACACACAAAGTATAGAATGATTTTCAAACAAAAGTATTTCTTCTGCTCTCTAGTGTCCCTTTACAATACATTAATTCCAGAAGTCATCACATTTTCCATTTGAGAAAGAGGCCCATTATTTTTCCAGCAGCACTGGGATCTTCAGAGCTCAGAATATGGAAACTATCTACATTGTTTTCCCGGATCCTTTTTCAGGGTCTTATTTAACTACATAAAAACTCAGCTATAAAAAATAGAGGAAGAAATTCTTACCTGCCTACATTTCCATAAACACTGGAATAGTGAATCTAGTACAGAGTTCAAAGCATTTAGTTTTTTGATAAGACTAATGAAATATTGTAAATGTTGCTTGAAAAGAAATGACAAAGTGTTTTGTTGGTTGTTAGAAAAAGAAAGGTCATTTTCAAATCCCATAGAAAGATCAAAAGCGCTTGTTCGTCTAGAAATCTGCCTTGGAGTAAGAAAGGATCTCCCCCAGAAATCTGTCTCAGAGTAATAAAATAGATTGCATCATTTCCTGATTTAAGAGAGGCTGATTCCTTAACAGTGCAACCATCTGTGAGAGAGAAGTTTGAAATGATTCCAATCCAAAGCACTGAAACACTTTCAGCATTTTAAAGGCTACAATCTCTCAGCTTTTACATGTAAAACGATGGGCTGGAAACTATTCAAAATACTTAGTGTTCAGAGCTGGGACTTCCTTAGTGGACTTGCAAATGAAAATTGCATTTCCCAGAGCATCTAAGCACCCTTAAAGGGGTTAAGTTTTCTGATTTTAGTCTCTCTCTGTTCTTCATCCACTGCTAACTGTACTCTGCATATCACTGACACCGAACACACAACTGAAACTAATGGTACACTGGGGAGCTCCTGATCAAAGTCAGTACACCTTAAAATTGCTGATTGCTTGCAAGAAGTATGATGCAAATACAGATGCTAGTCCTTATCTTGTTTGATCTATGAAAAATAATGGAAAATTTCTGAGCCTTGTTGATGTTCACCATTTTTATTTCTCCCATACAGCAAATTGCCTGGGAGAGAAACACAAAACAAGCTGCCCTTCTAATAAACTTGCTGATCATTTTGATCTCAGCCACCTAGCTATTGGAAAAAATATTCTTGATGAATATAATACTCTGTCTCCTGCACAGAGACACTACATATAAAATTGCCAAAGACTACTTCAACACGTACAAGGTCATTACAGAGCTCAGCAATTGTTAATCAAAGCAATATACTACTGCAGTTGAGAAGCACACTTTGCACCAGTGCTGTGAACCTCTTCATTTTCTTAAATATGATCATATTAAAATCTAGCTGACTGTACTCTTCACCTGCACTCAAAAGACCTTTGGACTTTGTCACTGCTGCTTGTTTTCGATGTGAGCTATTGAATGCAGTTCCAAAATGAGCTATCACACCTTCTTTATTAGTCACTCTCCCCAACAGACACCAGAGCTGTCTAAAGTAAAGCAAACTGTCACAATTCTTAATTGCATAAACCGTACATAGGCAAATTTATTCATTAATATATATTTATATACACATCTAAAAAAAACCCAACTATGTCATTTGTTGCCCTAAGCCACTGACTCACAGAGCCTGAAATCACTTCTGTTCACATGGTCTCACAACAGCATCTAATTACATCCCATGATGCCTGCAGTAGAGAAATTACTTCATTTTTCATGCATGTGTTCAGTTTTTTGAAAAATGTGAATCACGCCATTAAAATTTTTCTTACTAGCATTAACACAATGGTTTTTGCAGGTTGTCATAACATACAGAGGGAGAGAATCTTGTAAAATAAATTATTAAAACTGAACTTAGAACTGTGACCAAAAGTGGTAAATATTACTGAGGTTAATCCTTTGCCAATATCTTTTCCTCTCAGTTTACAAAACCTAAGCAACTGGGAAGTTTCACAGCATATTTCAGAACTCTAGCATAAAACTGTTCCACTCAAAGTCTTCAGCTGTGTCTAAGTATAAAATCTTTTTTCAAAGGCGGTAAATTTAAAAAAAAAAAACAAACCAAGCCAACAAACCACAACAACAACCAAAATACCCCACAACAAAAAAAGTCACTACAGAATTGAAAAAGAAGTGACAGAATGGGCCTGGAAGCTTCCAGAAGAATACGGACAAAGGACAAGCCAGCCCATTGGCAGAAGCTATAACTCTATTTTCTTTTAAAACAGGGAAGCACCATTATATGCAGCCAAGGAATCAGTGGAGATATAAGGCCTGAGAAAAGAGATGGAAATTACCAAGGAAGGAAGCATTTTAAAGACCTTTTCTTGTGTGGTGAATGAGCAGCTGCTAAAAGAAAATAATTAGTATCTGTATTCCACCAACAATGAAGTTCTACGATAAGCAGGTAGAAAGAATCTTGGAAAGACCTCAGTAAAGGCCAAATGTCTATGAATCTGCTTTTCAAAGAATGATAAGTTTGCCATACTAATGAGACCATCAATTCAGCTATTTTCCAACTCTCCTTAAACAGGATGCTGATGTGCTGGGAAAGCACAGCTGAAATAACCAGAATGCAAGATAGGCCCTTGTGTATAAGACTATGCAAGTTCAACACTTTCCAAGCACTGATTTCAAATTTTGAGAAGAGGAATTGGTAACAACCACTGGTTGTTAGATGTACCGTGACCAATACAACAGATGTCCAGGGAATCAGAGATGGGAATTATAGGCTCTATTCAATCACACAGTCAAGTCACCTTATCTGTTGTCACATTTTGCCTTAATCTCTAAAGTGAGGATAACAATCCGATGTGTAATGCCGTAAAGAAAAGGAGAGGGAGAAAAGTGAACCAGGGAGAACAAAAGAAATTCACAAAACAAACTGACACAAGAATTCTATTTAAAATCCAGAAAAAAACAGTATTTGATCTGATGTGACAGGACCCACAAAATTCTGTGTGATATGCATTTTGTGTACTAAATGCATACCCCCAAGGTGTTACTACCCACTTAGTGGCCAGCCAAGCAGTTGCAGAGTCAGTGATACCACATGCAACTTTGGAATTCTGACCACTAAATAAGGCAAACTGAAAAGGAAATGTATGCATTTACTTCCTAAAAAACCTCACTAATTTATGAAACTTGCATCAGTTTGGAAAAGGCTCTTCCTTCTGGTCTCCAGTGTAAAGCTACAGTTTATGATTTTGCACTGGTGCACTGATTTTGACATGTGCCTTTGGTCAGTTTTTGGTCAGACACACAATGTAGCAGGCAAACTTTACACCAGGAGCCAATCAATTTACAAAGTACCAAAGGCCTAATTGCAAGTGAAAGCTCTGTGAGACCCTGAGATGAAGGCAACAATCAAAACTGAAAATGAACTGGAAGTAGAAAAATGAGAGAGAAGAACTAAAGTAAGAAAGACAACTGAAATGGGAAAAAACACGTTTTCATTTTTCATCTGTTCTCTGTCACGTGATTTGAAAGCTACGATTCACTAAAAACCACGAACTGTCTAAGGGGCTGCTGTTACAAGCACGAAGGGGTAAAATGTGGGGAGAAACTTTGTGTCGACAAAGCTCAACTGGAACTGAAGCTGAACAGTACTGTGGGGACAATAAAAGCAGTTTTTTTAAATACCTTAACAGCCATGAAGGCAGAGAGGTCCTGCAGGAAGACCTTAACAAATCAAAGGGCTGGGCAGTCATCAAAGGTTTAATAAAGATAAGGGCCAGATTCTGCATCTGGGATGGGGCAACTCTGGATGAATGTATAGGCTGGGGAACGAGAGGCTGGAGAGCAGCACCACAGAAAGCGACCCTGGGGGTCCTGGTCAATGGCAAGTTGAATATGAGTCAGCAGTGCCCTGGCAGCCAGGAGGGACAACCCTGTCCTGGGGGGCATCAGGCAAAGCATCGCCAGCCGGTCGAGGGAGGGGATTGTCCTGCTCTGCTCTGCACTGGGGCGGCCTCACCTTAAGTCTTGTGTGCAGTTTTGGGCACCACAATGTAAGAAAGATACAAAGCTGTTAGAAAGCATCCAAAGGAGGGCTGCGAGAGTGGTGAAGGGCCTTGAGGGGAAGCCATAAAAGGAGTGGCTGAGGTCACTTGGTCTGTTCAGCCTGGAGAAGAGGAAGTTGAGGGGACACCTCATTGCAGTGTACAACTTCCTCATGGTGGGGAAGCAGAGGGACAGGCACTGATCTGTTCTCTCTGGTGACCAGTGACAGGATCCAGGACAAAATGCCATGAAGTTGTGTTCGGGGAGGTTTAGGTTGGATATTCAGAAAGGGTGCGTCACCCAGAGGGTGGTCAGGCACAAGAACAAGCTCCCCTGAGAAGTGGTCACTGCACCAAGCCTGACAGAATTCAAGAAGTATTTGGAAATGCTCTCAGGCATATGGTGAGATTTTTGTGGCTGTCCTGTGCAGGGCTGGGAGTTGGACTTTGAAGACCCTCGTGGGTCCCTTCCAACTCAGGATGTTCTATGACTCTATAATTCTATGATTCTATGAAATAAAAAGCCATGATGGTTTTAATCATATAATGCACCTACACTACCCATCCTGAGTTTTATCAGTTTAATGAAGAAAAATGAAGCTTTTGGGGTTCTTGCTTGGATAATACGGATTTTAATCATGGCCTGCCCTGCAACATCCAACAGTTGAATTTATCTATATTTTCTTTTTTTAAATGTACATTCTGCTGCCAGAGACCAAAACAGTTATGGAGGGACCTTAGACCGGTTTGGAGAATGCATTTAGAACTGATGTTGGTGAATTTCTTGATAAAGTTAACATTTTTTCAGAAGAAAATAAAGCAAAATACCATGGCTTGCATATGATCTATACTTGGAAAAGCAACCAAAAGGGTACAGGACATACAGCCAGTAGGATAACAGAGGCAAAGCTTTCAGTGTATTATACATGATCATATTAACATGAAAAAACTCTCAAGGAAAGTAACTCTTGAAGAGTAGAAAAAATTAGAAACATGCCAGGAATATATGCAAAGATATTTAAAGACCCGATATACATTTACTTGCAATTTTGATGATGCTAATTGTGAAGCCCACTCTCACCTTGTACATATGGTCCTGTTTCTGGGTGTTCTCGAACTCGAAGTGTATAAGGTTTCTTTCGATCTGACTGTTTTAACAGATCTCGGACACGCTCATTATAGATTTCAAGAAAACTGAATAGGAAAAAAAAAAGCTAAATGCACTCAAAATGAAAACAAAAGGATAAATTGTATATTTAGACAATGTTACTAACTGAATCTTACATACATGTTTTACACTAGCGGGTTCAAAGCCCCAGATTTCCAAACATATGGCTCATTAAGTCCATGGAAATGATAAATAAGAACGGAATGTAGGATTATGGCTCAAATTTAGGAGTTAAACAAACAGGAAGTAATTTTTCACTACACTCCTATTTCAGCTGCCTATACAAAAGCGAACATACAGCATCCAAAAACTATACTGAAATGGAAACCTAAACCCAGTACTTTCTCATCCTTCCTCTGTGTTCTTCCCCTTGCTCCAAAATTACTATCATCTAAGAAAACAGAAACAAAATAAACTAGTTTTTACTTAGTTTGATCACAGGAATATGTTGTTGAAAGCTTTCATATCACTGTCCAAACCAGTGACAAACTTACCTGACCTTTACCCTGCAAGATGCTGTCTGGTCTGAGTAATCCTCCTTCCTTGAAAAGAGGCCCTGTACAAACCAATAGTTTATGTAAATTTTAAATACATTAAGAAAATGTAACTGCTTAAACAAATGCAGGTGAAGGAAAAAAAAATACCTCACATATACGAGGTGTCAGCCCAATGGACGCCTTAAATAATAAACAGAAAAAAAAAATTAAACAATATACTTGCTACCACTCATGCAAAATTTATTAAAATAAAAGCCAAGTTATAAGAAAAGGACAGAATCATAGTGCAGTAATGACTTTATGGTGGATTACAGCACAAACAGCTCTGAAGTGTAGCTTAAAACAGTATGGCTATCTATAGCAAAAGTAATTTTAGAGCAACTTACACAGCATCAATGAGAAGTTTAAAGGCATGGGTTAAATCCAAGAGCTGTTTAATGTAAAGATACTGGACACATCTATGTCAGAGGTGTTGCAGTCTAGATGAAGCCAGGTCAACACTGAAACTAATTTGCTTGGTCATGAATATTTTGGGTTTTTTCCTTATTCTACTTTTATTTCTTTGTGCTGTGGCATCACAGAGCAGTCTTCAAACAGCTAGATTTATAAATTTTGTCTCTCAGAGAGAACAGGATATGAGGTTGCTGACAGTACCCAAACTAGCTGATTTAAATTTTGCCCAAACAGTCTACACAGCACTGAAGAAATGGTGTCGATTTGTTTGACGAACTGTTCTTATGACACGATTGCTCACACTTCAGTGATTGCAGTGCCAGCACACTCTGGGAAAGACTCCAAGGCTTAGGTGGAATCTGCCTGTTGAATATCACGAAAGGTTTTTAGAAGGCACACCTGAAATGGTGTCGATGGGAGAAAGTCCAGGTTCATCAAGTAGACCACCATGTACAAAAGTTCAGTTTATACCAAACACTTGTTTCTTCTTAGTTTTGAACACTGTTTCACAGCGGACACATGTTATTAAAGATCAGATCAAAGCAATATTCCAGTGGAGAAAGAAATCATTATCTAAGCAAGAAATCTCTTAGAAAGACTACATCCAGAAATTTCCTTGGAAATAATGATAATTTCAAGAGGTGGCCATTTTGAATTGCTAAGATATTTTCAAAATAGTCTAATACAAATATCCTAGTTTATCACTTATTAACTCCAATTTTAACAGTTCTTCAGGCTTTCATGGCGTAAAATTTGATTTTGCATAAAATTAATGGAGAAACGGGTAATCATTTAACAAAATCCTATTGTTGATGTCTGTTGAGAAAACAAAATTTTAAAATTCTTGTCAAAAGCACAAACCACTGCAGAACAGACTTTTTCTTATCTTCAGGGTTTGAACTCATTTTGCCCTTATTTCCCCTTGAAAATTGAATCCCATGGATGTAGGAAATCCTGGTACACTTACACAAATTATTAAATTTTTTTTCTTTTTTAGGGGCATGTTTCACCAACAGCTAAGAATATTCCTGGATAAAAATCAAATTGCATTGTGTTACAGCAGAACACAGGAAGTCATCAACTGACTCTATCAATCTGAGTACTGAGATTAAAATGCACTTTTTAAGTGATTCCTGATAGACAATCTTAAAATGTAACAGCATCTGCAAATTCTATTCAAACACATTTCAAAACTAGAAGTGAAGTGAATATTAGTTTCCACAAGCCAAAGAATAGCTTCTGCAAGAAATAAAGATCTCAAGTAAATCATTAAGCCTGTTACAAAAATATTACCGAGAATTTTATTCGGTTTTATTTGTGAAAGTAATTTAATTTCAGCACAGTTCAGACTGCCAAAATATTCCATGAGAATTAATACTTTGTATTACTTTGGGCTACAGTTTCTGAAACTCAGGGCTATACATTCAGGTATATAGCTTTTCTTTGTCCTCTAACCTGATGGTAAGATTCATGCATAGTAAGATGAAGATTGTCTACTAATAAATATTTAAACTATACTGTATTTTCTAGTATTTTACCTGTACTATATAGTTTACCTAAATGAAAAGGCTCTCATTTTATCCACTTAAATACCAAATAAAACATGTATAATTCAACAAGCACTACCATAACAGTTTAAAAATAGACAGATGTTTCTGCTAGATGTCTTGCCCTCAAACCTAAGTTTAAAATGAATGGTGTAACTCACAGGTGTTCCCATCATTGTGTAAGTTTTTCCTGAACCTGTCTGTCCATATGCAAAAAGGCAGATGTTGTATCCTCTAAATGCACCTGACAACACAGAAGTGCCAAGGTCCTGGAACACCTGAAAAGACCAAAAGAAAAAAAAAACAGCCCATGATAATATGTCTCATTATAAACACTCTCCATTACTTGTAGATCTTGCCCCTTTAATAATTCCATAGGAACAGGGATCTTCACAGTATTTGTCTTTCAGATTTATCAGACTCAATGTTAAGTACCCTGCATTCACTTGTTAGATCTTTCTTACAATACTAGTATGTCAAACACAGTGGTTTGGAACCTGAAGTGCAGGAAAACATTGGGTTGTTGATACGGAGGATGAAGAACAGTGACAGAAGTGTGAAAGACAGATGTTTGTAGATCTGTAGTCCAGAGGGTAGGATTTGGGGGCAAACTGAATGAGACTGGAGTCAAGCAGGATAAAGGACTAAGAAATTACAGGATGCATTACCTTGAAGTAATGGGAGCAAGGCAATACTGTGCCCACTTCAGAGTATCAACATTGAATGAATTCAGGAATTTTGCATGGCTCATTGTACACAGAAGTGGCCTAAAACAGCTTGAGTACTCCATATCAATTTCGAAACCTATAGTTCATATGGTTCATATAGTTCATATAGTTCATATTCCTCTTACAACAGGAATAAATGCAACCTAGAGAAGTATCTTGATTCTCTGATAGTTTCTTCATTAAGAGCTGTCCTCCTTTCTGAAGGTTCACCATGGATTTTTGAGAGTTAATAACAGAGCTAAGCATAATAAAATGAAATTTTCCCAAGGTGGTAAGCCTTCGGGATAGCAATGCTAACAACGTCACCTGGACATTGAAGTTGGTTATTTATAACAACAGCATTTTACTTCTAGCTCTGTTGAAACTTTTGTATGACATTGTGCAACTCATTTAACATTGTCACAGTTTGATTTTCCTGCAGATAAAGCAGGAATAATACTATCCATTACTAGAAAATTCTGAGATGTTCTTACTAATATTCACAAAGTTCCTTGCAATCTTATAATAACCAAAGCAATTAAAGCCAACTGTGGAAATTATTAGGCACTCTCTCCACATACATTATACTCCCTGAAGGAAGAGCCTCTAACTCCAAAGTCTCAGTAAAACAAAGCAAACTTACATTTACTCTCTATTAAATACACATGGCTGCTCAGACACTTTAATACAAATATGGTTTAAATCAGACCTTTTTGAATTAGGCCTTGAGAAAAGATGTATAATACAAGCAAAGCTGATAACTATGAAAACAGTGACACAAGCCTAGGATGATGAAGAATGAGGATTTCAAAAATTACTTACTGAACTTCTATTAAAAGCTGATTTGTACCGTTTTGTGTTTGTTCTTTCTGGTAAATTACTCTCTCCTTTTGTGAGGATAAATTACAATTCATTTAATTGAATATAGTCTCAATTTAGTCAGAAAAGCCTCTTTGTTTTAGTGTACTGCAGAAAAAAAATGAAAAAGTAAAGCATAGCAATTAATTTATTACTTGTTTAAAAATGAAGGAGAGTAATTGAAACCAAAGCTTTTTCTGTGCTAATATCAGAGGCATTAGTCCAAATACCCATCAGCAATAACAGCTGCAGATTATACAAAAAATACTACAATTAATCATTCAGGACATATGTACTAGCATATTTCATGATATAATAGATTGAATCATGGGTTTTGCTGATCATGAGGAGGGAAGGAAAAAAAAAAAGACTCTTCTGGGACTCTTCCAAGTCTCACTTTTAAAATGAAACTTCAGGCTTTCCAAAGAACATGAGTTGGATATGGTTTCCTGCAGAGAACATGCCATTTGGCTGGGAAGATTATGTCTTCCCTGCACAGCTGCTCTGCGTGATTGGCACTGTTCAGTTTGTTCCATGCAAGAGTGCTTCTTTCAACAAGGCCCTAACTGGCTTTGCAAAGTCTTTTCTCTGCACTTGCCCAGCTGTATATGGTCCACACCCCATGGTCATCTGTGAAACATTCTGCAAGTTATTACGTGTCAACAGTCCTAATAGTGGAAAAAACCATGCCTTTCTGAAGAAGTTATGAGAGGGCATTAAGACAACTGTTATCATTCAAGGTACTTCGCCGGCATTCCTTGTGGATTGCTTCCAACTCGGCATATTCTGTGATTCTGTGAACGTGGCCAGATTCCAGCTCAAATCTAACAAATCTTGATCATACAACTCAGTCCTCATTACAGTACAGGTGGGAGAAAGGGAAAGGTTTGGTCTAAAATGTAGTTAAAATGTCCTAATCATGCAGCTTAGGCATACCAAAATGCTGCCCAAGTTGCTGTAATACAAACATATTTGGGGGTGAGACTGTTTTATATTAGATAATAATCATTTATGTCAAGTCTAACAACAGGTCACTTGAACATTTCAAAATCTATTTCAATGTTCCATTAGAAGATAGCAGAAGTAGTGTACACTAAGAAAACTTTTTTTTAATGTTTCTCTATCAAACCAATGGCCTGTGGATAACACTTGTAATCTAGGTCCTTTCTATGTGACACACACAAAGACAAGACACAAGTGTGTTGCCTGGCAGTTTTTCTTTTGTTCCTCCAAAAGGCTAGAGATAATCAAACTCTTCTTTAATGCATGTGATTTAAACTAATGCTATAGACTACTGTAACATGAGGCTCAGTTAATATGGGTATCTTTGACCTTGCTTTGAATTACTGTGCATTTAATAGATATACAACTAGGATAATTAACAGCAAATATGTGGTTTACACTGTAAGTGGAATGGGCTGCCTTTATTCTGTGATAGCATCCCTCTTACAGCAAAAAATGCTTTACTTTTGAAGATAATGGAGGCATTCTATCAGAAATGAAGGTTTGGCAATATGAGTTTACCAAGCATAAAACTTCCCTTTCTTAATCCAATCAGAACCTGAATTGCAAAAGGAAACAAAAAGCAGTTGTTTTATATGACAGTAAACTGTCTGTTGTACTTTGAGGTTTAATAAGTCAGGAAACTGAAAGTTTTCCCAAGTCACTCAAATGAAGTCTCAGAGTAACATGAAAAAAAAATCCAATAAACTTCCAGGTACAGGATGTAATGTCACATTTGCAAATTTAAGGTAAAAATATTGATAAATAAGGGTTTTATGGCATTTGGGTTTTTTTTCCCTAAATAATTTCTGGTAAATAATATTTGCATTTTTTTTAAAGAACAAGGAAGAGGCAGAAACCAACTTTGATTGAAGTGGAGGAGAATGGAGGAGAAAGCAGAAGGAGCAGAAGAGAGAAACCTATACCTTTTAGGAGCAACAAGCTAATAGTAGTTTATCAAATCTTATTTGTTCAGTAACTGTTTTCTTATTTGCCAGTGTGCAAAATGGTCAATATTTAATATTAAAATTAGGAAAATAAACTAATCTTTGAAATTTCAAGGGAGTTTATTTGGTCAAGGCAAAAAGGCAGGAATTAAAAAAAGGGTTTTTGAATAACTAAAATTGCTACTTGTTATAGGCATTGTCCACAAGCATCAATATCGACAAACAACTCACTAAAACCAAACCAGTTTTACTATAAAACATTAGGTTAAAGTTAGAATACTAGGATAAATTCCCACAGGCATGTAACTGGGAAGAAAAAAAAAACAAAAGAAAATTATCATCTTGTGCAGCGCATTTTAAAAACAGCCTTTAAAATACCACAATTTAATGAAAGAGGAAAAGACTAAACTCAAATAAGACATACAGCTACCACAGTCAACAGCTACTTTTCACCACAGAACCAACAAATCACTTTATAAATGCTGAAAAACTCAGTGGCTGAATTTCAATTAAGATTTGCCATGCACACAAGAAAACAGAAAACTTCCTCATCAGTAGATAAAAAGCTTCAGAGCATTGAGACAATTGCAGCAGGTCCAGCTACAAAATGATCTTAGTATAAAAAAGGGGCTACTATTAATTATACAAACAAAATCACTCAACCAATAGGTCAGGACAGTTTAAGCAACTGCAGAAAACCTAAAAGCCTCAGTCCTGCAGTATGTGTTTGCTATGAACTACAGATATGCTCTATCTCATTATTTGGTGTGTTTTCCTTCCAGAATCTTGTCCCCCTTAAGCTGTTACTGTTTGGATTGTGACTAAATTTTTTTAAATTAAATTGCTGCTACATCTCAGATGTAGCATCCAAGACTTAGATTTAAGGTGAAAAAATATTTCATGAAATAGAGTTATGCAGAACTAAACAATTTCTGCCAAAATAATGAAAGCCCTGGTCCCCGAACTTTCATAAACTCCCCAAGATTAATTTAAATAAAAAAGCAGAAAGAGGATGCAAGGAAGGAATATGTGAAAACAAATCTAGGAAGTAGTTCCAATAATGCAAGGCTTTTTCTGCATGTGTTTTCTCTTAAAGAATATTAAACAAATGTCAGTTGAAGGGCTTTCTGTACATGGCCAGAAAAAGTAGAAGTAAAGGGAAGCACATTATGCTGATCAGTTGCACAGAACCATCTACTGTGACATTAGGATTACTTAAGCAACATTACTTTTTGGCTTGAATGGGATATAGAGAAGGGGGGAGGAAAGCATCGGTTGGTTAGTTTGGGAACATTTCTTCTCTCTTGTTAAGAGACCACAGCTTCACAACCAGGGTTATTTCTCTTCCCTCTCTCTATCCTGTCTTTTCAGTTTCTTTTTCCCAGTCAAACCGGAAGCAGGGCAGTGAAAGGAAAAGCTTCTCTCCAGCTCAAGAAGCTTGGCCCATGGCAGAGGCATTTGCACCAGAACTTAAGAGACAGTTCTGTTCTTGGCTCTGCCAACAGACTTCCTGCATGTCCTTAAATCCTTTGTGCTTTAATTTTCCCTGTGAGAGGACACAATGATTGCTTTGTTCATCTTATCAGCTGTGATTTTTTCCAGTGGAAAAACTGTCTGCTCTGTGTGGTGATGTACATACAGACACTAAATTTAACAGCATGAAAGTTCAATCTTGATGAAGGTATTTAAGTGGAATTGTAAAACAAAACTATTAGAAAAAATTCCAAATAATGTTTGAGAAATATATACTGTTCCTCTAGGAGGAGAGAGGAAGAAAATCAGCAACACTGAACAGGGTGAGTGGTAGCTTTATATTCCTGTCATTTTATCACTGAATTATAAAATCATGAAAATACATCTTATTCACTCATAAAAAAACCTGTCTCCTTTTGAAAAAGAAACAATCTGTGCTTACCACATCAATCTAATTTATAAATGTTCTGATAGAACCTGAACTTTTAAAACTTCTGAAGTGCTTCATCACCAATGGCACAACTCCACCCTCTGTTTTCTTTTTTTTCTCCTTCTCTTTTTACTGAATTGGTGGTATTCTATTGCTGGTATTGTCATCTCCCTGTACAAAACCACGTTTCTCTTTGATCTCTCTTTTCCCGCCCAACTGGGATTCCTCTTTTGTTATCACTCATTTATAGAAGAGCAATTTGTATGTAACAGCCATACAATCTAAACCCCACAACATTTGATACTGTATCAATATCTGATTTAGCTCAGTTCAGCCTTACTTGTCATAAAGCTTTCTACACTGAAAAACACTTGTCAATTTTTTACTTTATTAATGACTGCTTTAGGATTCACACATAACATGTTATGTTCTATGTAAGCTTTATTCTGGTATTTCATCTGCCCATTAAATCAACAGAGGCAAATCCTATCCATTAAGGAATGCATAAAATCACTTCCCTTTAGTAAATTGTGAATTAGATGTAAGGCTTAGTAATTCTCTCCAGGAGAACAGCAATATTTGTTAGGGAGATGCGGTGAAAACATTCTCCATCTTTCCTCAAAAGCTGATTGTTACAAACTGTCACTATTTAAAAGTGACTATGGGAACTATAGTCTAGTTCTATAAGAAAAGGACTATTTGTCTTAGGGAGCTGTTTCTTTTTCTGATCTATACAGGCAGATCACCTGGTAGAAGTCCAGCTTCAGACTTGAATCCTCGTTCTGTAAAGATATTCTGTGAAACAGAATCATCACAGGTGTACTATTTTTTCCAAGAGCTCCATTCAATTTATGTAAAATAGTTCTTACAGACACAGTTACTTGGATATATATAACTTCTCATGAACGTCAAAAGAAAATTCAGAGCAGTTGTATAATTCTGGGATTCCCAATCAAGACTTAAGGAAGACATTCTGACAAAACTTCCCAGCTAAAGAACACTCCTTGTCTGATTTTGAGCACTTCTTCCCTTGATATGATAAGTCTGCCATGACACAGTTGCAAAAAAGGCTGTGGGTGGGCAGGTATGTGTCAAACTTATCAAATGTTATAAGAAACCAACATATTTAAAGATCAGATATGCCCAAAAACACAGAGGTTTTTTTGATTATGCCCACCCTCTGCAAAGGAGTGAATTACTCTTTTCCCAAAGGCAAAGACAGACGACTCTGTAGTATCATTGTATTATCTAGCTCTTTAGATAAAAACTGCAGTAAGCATCCTTAGGGAAAGGAAAGAGAAAATTACAAGTAAATAGCTAGCTACACACAACCTGCCACACTGTGCCTACAAACCACTTAATGAGCAGATGAGCAACTAAGTGGTTTGTTTCTCAGTCCTAGAAACCTGTGACTGCAGGTTTGAGTGCTGCTCTATACACATGGGTGTCTGTTTGCTGGGTTGGATGTCAGAGGTGCAGATTTCTTTTCTGTGCTGTGCATCTTCACCAGCAGAACAATAACACAGTGACTTACACTAGGGCCAGCAATACACCATGTAGGAAAAATTTTCCTGAGTGAATTCTAGGCCAGATCACTCAATAATGGAACCACGGGGGAAACTAAAAACTTCAGCTTTTCTAAAAGTCTAGAAAAGGCTAATGTCACAGCTGGAAGAAGCAACACAATGCTCTCTACAGCCACACTGTTTTACTCCCCCAGGGCCAGAAGATGTTTTAGACATCCTATTCCTCTGGCCCAGATATTATTTCATGCCAGAAAAATAATGTAATTTGTCACTTTAAATGTTGTGATACCATCATTATCTGTGCCCGAATATTTACCAAAAAAAAAAAAGCAGAGCAGTTTTACTGATAATGTCTTAAAACAAGCAAAATAAATACTGTGAGATTTGTTAGTTGGGTGATTTTGTTATACTGAGTGATATCTCTCTTACAATGAAGAGAGTAAGGAATAAATAACAGATTATAACAAAGTTATAAATATCCTGCATTTTCTCCCACTGCTGCTAGCTCTTGGCTAGAATCCCAGGTCATTAGCGGATGTCTGTGATTCCATGTGAAAGGAAAGAAAAGCAACATTAAGTTACTAATTTTTTTCTCATTTAAGACAGTGGGGACAAATATCAATTCTCAGCTGTATCTCTGAAAATAAATGGCCATTAATTCTGTGAGAAGACAGAGGATGGAGACGGAAAAAAGATTGTTCCTTGACTTTATTACAAGGAGGTGGGACGAAAAAGTAGTGATCCAAATTTTTCAGTGTTTCAGTAAGGGCTAACAATTGTTTCTAATATTCAGACAACAGAACAATGACACTATCGAGATCAGATTTCTGCCTTTTTCCCCTTTAGCTGGAAATGGGTATTTTCTTCACATGTATCTGCTAGCTCAAGTTGATATTTTTGCTATTAGATCACCAGCTCTTAAAATTACAACACTGCAAAACAATTATTAAGCCTATAAAATATACTTTTCTAGCAATAAGCTATTTATACAAGAGACCAAAAGAAAGTAAAAATGAAGCAAAAGACCTTTATACAAGAGACCAAAAGAAAGTAAAAATGAAGCAAAACAGACGACAAGACATTGAAAATACTAACTTATATCAACAATTTTTTAAAAATACCAATATAAATTCTACAAGGCAGATTCTTTTTGTAAAACTATAAGCAACAACTGAATTTCAGTGGTACTCAAAACTGACATGCTCCACTTCATACTTCTAAAAGTAAATTTCCTGTATTTGGCATTATTTAATCTGCGTGAACCTTGCAAGTACTCATGGAACTCACTAGTGCTTGGTCTCAAATATCAGTTTTTTACAAATACAACTATTTGAATACAGTTACAGTTTCAATAAAATGTCTTGAGTTTCAGAATAATTTAAGTTGGAAAAGATTTTTAAGACCATTGAGTCCAATCAGAAATGTAACACTGCCAGGTCCATGCTAAACCATGTCCCTAAGTGCCATGCCTATGCATCTTTTAAATACCTCTAGGGAAAAATAAAATATAAATAATAAAATATAAACAATAAATAAAAGGTCACATCTTCTTGAAAAACTGAAAACCTAAGAGTTCTGATTTTAAGAGTTCCACTGAAAACTGACACACAAAAAACCAGTCACTTCAGATTTTAAAAGACTTTAAAAGGCATAAAAATAAAGCAATGAAAGTTTTATTTTAAAAATGATTTTTCACTGTCCAAGCTCAGAACTAAAAACCAAATAAAAAGAAACTACTATAAAATTTTCCACTTTATACTCAAATTTACTGTCAACAGTATAAGCAAAAAGGCTTCAGATTTCTTGCAATAATTTGTTTCCCTTTATGAGTCTTATCTGCCAAGGTTGGGATTGAAGAATCTATCTTTTGCATGAAGCTATCTGCAGCAGTTAAGCCAAGAAAGGAGTAGCTTACCATGTTCTCTTATTTTGGTGCACTGTTAGTCTCATCAAATTAATCCAGTAAAAACCAAATCCTTTTACTCAAGTTGTTACAGATGTATTAAAGAAAGAACCAAAATGTAACCTGATTCTCTACTACAATATAGATATATATTTTGTTTATACGTTGGAATATTAAACAAGCTGTATCACTATTTCTTGTTAATAAAACAAATCTGGTAATTTATTCCATACAACCAAACAATTATATTTATGATGTTACTACACAAACCAGAAGCATTGCAACTTTATTACAAAAATTTCGTATTTTAAAGAAATTACGCCTCCGTAGTTGGAGACATGAGAAGGTTTAAAGGACACTTACTAGAAGCAGTTGCTTCTACCTTTGCATTTCACAGGAATTAAAAAAAAAAAAAAAGTAGATTTATGTATTCCTGCTAGTTTCAGGCAACAGACTTTGGACTGTATCTGTTTTAACCATCAAAAGGATTTTTTTTTTCAGTTGCTTGCTTGCTTAGAATAGACATAAAAGTACGTGCTTTCTAATAGGAAAGTCTGGCCAGCTTTTAGAATATTTGCAGGGCTTCTTGCCAAAATCATAGGTTGGGAAACAGATACTCCACCAACCCTACCTGTGCACATGTAGGTTTCATCCCACACTTATTAAGTACCATCAGCTATCTTCATTAAGCACAGTTCCCAAGGGAGGAATCAGATATCACTATTCCCACAGGCACAGAGGCACACACAGAATCATGGCTGCTCATGACTTGGACGGGTGCACTGTTCATTGGGCAGAAAACTGGCTGAATGGCTGGGCCCAGAGAGCGGTGAGTGCAGTTACATCCAGGTAGTGGCTGGTCACAAGTGGTGTTTTCCAGTCCTGCTTAATATCTTCAGTGACCAGGACAAGGGGATTGGGTGCACTCTCAGTCAGTTTGCAGGTGACAATAAGCTGGGTGGGAGAGTTGATCTGCTAGAGGGCAGAAAGGCTCTGCAGAGGGATCTTGACAGACTGGATTGATGGACCAAAGCCAGTTTTATGAGGTTCAACAAGGTGAAGCCTCTGGTCTTGCACCTGGGCCACAACAACCCCAGGCATGGCTATAGGCTGGGAGAAGAGTGTGGCTGGAAGGCTGCCTGGAGGGTACTTGTTGACAGCTGGCTGAACACAAGCCAGCGTGTGCCCTGGTGGGCAAGAAGGCCAATGGCATCCAGGTCTGTACCAGAAATAGTGCGGGCAGCAGGACTAGGGCAGTGATTTTCTCCCTGTATTCAGCACTTGTGAGGTCATACCTCAAATACTGTGTACAGTTTTGGGCCCCTCACTATAAGAAGACACTGAGGTGCTGGAACACGTCCAGAGAAGAGCAATGGAGCTGGTGAAGAGTCGGGAGTATGTGTCTTACAAGAGGCAACCTCAGGGAACTGAGGTTGTTTAGCCTCTTGAAAAGAAGGCTCAGGGAGGACCTCATTGCTCTTTACAACAACTTGAAAGGAGGTTGTAGTGAAGAGGGTGTCAGTCTCTTCTCCCAGGTAACAAGTTACAAGGCCAGAGGAAATGGCCCCAAGATGTGCCAGAGGAAGTTTAGATTGGATATTAGGAAAAATTTGTTCACTGAAAGGGTAGTGAGGCATTGAAATAGGTTGCCCCGGGAAGTGATAGAGTTACCATTCCTGGAAGTGTCCAAACAATGCGTGGGTGTGGCAGCTGGGGACACGGTTTACCTGGGGACATGGTCATGCTAGGTTAATGGTTGGATGTGATGATCCTGGAGGTCTTATCCAACCTCAATGATCTGTGATTCCACAGAATAGCTTGGGTGAAAGGGACCTTTAAAGGTCATTTAGTCCACTCCCTCTCCAATAAGCAGGGAACAGTGATGTTTCCAGTGAGTAAAGCCCTTTACAGCAATGGGACTATTTTTACACCTGTCTCTTGAAACACCTACCTAACTAGTCTGGACTACAAGTGTAGCTGACTTCCACAAAAAGGATGTGAAGGAAAAATCTACACATATACAAATTCAGACATGATTTCAATGTTTGTTGAGAAGATCAAAAATCAGCAGTCAAATCTCCAAGCAAGTTTCTTGACTGTGGTTCAACTCTTCAAAAATTCTTGCAATATTAAAGTTACATGGCATTTTTTAATTGTGAAAAAAAAATAATGCTGTCTATTGTACCTCCTAAAACTTTAAAAAAAAAAAAAGCTATACAAGACTACCAGGAAAAAAGTAGTTTCTAAATTTGTATGGTTTTAGCAGTTTCCGGGAGAATCCAAACAACAGGAGGTAATTTAAGGTCACTTATGAGTTCACAGAGAGAGCTCTTGGCATCTTATTCTCAAAAATATATTAACAACAAAGTTTGCCAGGACTAGTGATTCAGTAAATTGTTAATTCTGCTCTTTTGCCAGCGGCCTCTGTTCATTTCCATCTTACAAGGACTGGGGGTTGCATATTAACAGCCAAAGGTGCAGTGAACAGTCACAGCTCACCTAATTAGAAATGTTACATTACAAAAAGCAGCAGATACTATTAGTTTTTCTTCTACTTTGGCTCTCCTAGTGACAAAAATTACTTAGGCTGGACAGAACTACTTTTTACTGTCCTTGTCTTCCCCACTCACTTCATACCACACCAACCTCAAAACTGGGCAAGGCACACTATGAAGATAGTTCAGGGGTTCATACTATACTTTGCTTAACTACATAAAAAGCAAAAAGCAAGATGGTTCACATCATCAGTACCTAAAAAGTAGTTGTAGAACATATAAGAACTCAACCAGCCCAATACTTCCATAAAGCAAAAGATAATACCATATATTTTCAAAAATTAAAATGTGCAGATCTGCTAAAAATGGTAAAAAACCCCAGGCATCAGAACTAGAGAATCTACATGTCCCAATTAAGGTCACATATTTCCGAGTCATTACAAGCCCAGTAATAAACCACATTGTTGGTACTACCAAAAGGAACAAAGACCCTTTGGCAAGCTTTCAAAAAAAGGAAAATCTTCATAATATTATGGCAAGACATTGCCTGTGAAGAACATACTGGAGGTTCCCTCTCAGACATGATGTTTTCTGTGACAAATTAAAAAAAAAGCCTTTAGAATATCTAGAAAAACACATTTGCTTGTTTAGGAAAAACAACATTTTTTTCCATGGATTAATAAAATACATGCAGAGGTTGTGGTTTTTTTCCCTTTCAAAATGAGACAGAAGGAAGAAGTTTCATCAGCATTTAAAGTTTTTCCGAGCTGAAGATGCATTAGATTTTATCCCTTTACAAATTAAGATTTTGTGCCTATGGCACACTAAAATGGGCAAGAAATGAGCAAGCAATGGGCAGAGAACTGGAGGTTCAAGAAAAGTGATTTAAAAAGGATTGAAATACAAGACATTAATGCATTTATGCCAGATTTAATTAACTAGCTACCCTTCTACAAAGTATTAGTACAATACTCTTTAAGATGAGGTATAAATTTTGTCACTTATAGTTTGCAACTCAAAGGTCAGTTCTGTTGCAAAAGAAATTTATTGTATTGAGCATATGTTAAATCAATACATTTTAAATACGTGTCCCTTAGCTCATTAATACAAGTGTCTTATTACGATAAACTGATTCAGAAAAAGACAGGTTCACACAAAGTCTCAGGATGTACTGAAATATGACAACCTAATAATTTATATTTGTAGTTCCATTATTTTCCCTTTTAGATTGAGAACAGTTTCATCACTCACCTAACTAGAAATCCAGAGAATACTGTTTCTGTTTCAAGAGAGTATTGAATATAATGACCACATGGTGAAGTTGCTGGGTGATTTTTGGACAGCTATGCCATTTAAGATGACCATCTATCTCCCAGGAAATTCAGCTCAGACTTCTCTCTTCAGCGTAATGACTTACAGCAGAAACATTGGGTGCTTCTTACATTCAAGATCTGAATAGTCTGCTCTCGTCAAATTAAAAAAAGGTCACAGCATCTGCAAATTCTTTGTTTTAGAAATGGCTGCCAGCTTTGATCAAAGCTGCACAAAGTGCAGGTCAAAGTAGCACAGTGCTCTGTACAATTTAAAGCATTTCACTTTTAACACTTCTTTTAAAAAAGTGATTGAGAGACTAATAAAAATTAGAGCCTGACCCGAAAAGGATTTTTAAAAGCATCCTCTTTAAATATTATTCTATGTGTATCATTGTATTCTTTAGAGTCCCATTATCAAATAATTTTTCTCCCCAGGTTCTTTTCCTCATCTTTAGAAATTAACCTTCTGTTAAGCAGAGTCTGGTTGCAAGACAGTCTGTAGATTCTTTCCTACAGAAGAACATTACAGTGTTCATGCTGCTAGATGTCTCATGGACAGCACATTTGAAAAAAAAAAAATAGTTCTGGGTTTTTGATACTTAGTATGAAGCATAGCTATTAAAACAAAGGTGCTAAACTGTATGCAACAAACTGCAGACCCCAAAATTAACTCTCCATCCATAATCCCTCTACTGGTAACTCAGCTCTTCAGTCAGCTCCCATCACCAGCAATTTAAAAGTGCCCAGCTCATATGGCACAGACTAGCCTATGTTCAGCCTATCAAGCACCCTCAGCCTCCAAAGCAGAGTAGCCACATAAAAACTGCCAGTCAGGAATGGTCATGGTCCCTGCCAGTTCCTGAGCTGTGCCTTCAAACCACTATGAGAAATACCAGTTGTCCCAGGCCAAACAGCACCAAGAATACTCAAACAATTTAGGAATATGGATGACCAAGCTGCAGTGCTTAGGGAATATTCTCTGGCATTAAGTGGGGCTTGTACAGATACAACTTCAGTTTGTTATGAGTTTAAAAAAATCAACTCCAGGTTAATCAATTGAGAAGTAAATGATGACTTCCTAATCTATTTTGTTCCCTCTTTGAACTCAACGTGGCAGTGAAATTCAGTTGTAGAAAACCACTTAGATTCATAGCAAATGGAATATAAAAAGATTACATTCCATATACTGTAATAAGCAATAAATTTATGCAAATGACATGCAGTAGGATGGGAGACAATAAAAGCATTGTGCTGTACCAAGCAGACACACAGTAGTGATGTAAAGGAATACACAATGAGCTGGAAGCAAGTTTCTACAATCCTCTGAAATCTTCGTGTTTTCAGACTCAATATATCTTTAAGGCATTGACAATTCTTTTGAGTTTCTGCTGATTTTGAGTTTAAGTTAAAAATATCAAAAGCTACTTGAGCTGAGGCTTTAAATTATCTCATTCTCCACACATAAAATTTAAGAAGCTTGCTAATTTTCTGAATGTAAACTGAAAATTCAGGTTAAATTTCTTGGTTTAGAGCTATAAGACACATTAAAAATAACTAAGAGATATAACAACGCTAGCTGTCAAAAAATTAATAAGGAACAAATAACAGCATCAAACTGTGGACTAAAACATTTCTCAATCATTACATTTGGCTTTAAAACATTAACTAGCTCCACCAAACTCTTTCACTTGATTGGAACTCAAAAATGATGGAATATAAGAAAAACTTGCTGCTTCAACAATAAATTCCTATCAACTCTCTCTAGATTTTTAACATGAATCCATCTTTTTTTCCTATTTCAAGACAGCTATGAGAAATGCTCTTTCTTCTAATAAAAATCAAAAGAAAAATCACAAAAAAAAAGACAAAAGCAAGTAAGTTTCAGGTAATGAAAAGGTTGGTGAATTCAGACAGTCATACATTTTGAAGCAGAATTTATGTTCTGTTTGGAAACAGGATACAACATACAGCAATAAAAAAATACACTGGTCACTCATGAACTACTCTGGCCTTTACTTTCAGTCATTAAGAAACAGAATGCAGCTAAGAGCATCAAAATAAGATAGACTCAAAAAGAAAAGGGCCTTAGAGAACTGTCACCTACTAAAGCAGCATGATGACCTCATGCATGACGTGCGTGATGCAGGGTAGCCTTAGTTACCCACTTCTGTACAGGAAGGTCCTGGAGATTATGTATGACACAGAGGCAGAATTCCAAAGCCCAAGCGAGGCAAGCCCAAGCATGTGTGTCACCATACCAACAGCTAAAGTAGCACCTTTCTATTCTGCTCATGGAATTTGTAGATGCACCACTCCTGTCCCAAAACAGACATGTGCTTTCAGGGACTCTATGTAAGGAAGCTTTTTGATCATTCTTTCAAGGACTCAGGTTACATTTATTGGTCATGTGGCCAAATTATTATTGTGTTCCTAGACTGTCCCAATAGGGTTTGCTTCAAAAGCCTGTGAATCATTCCTCAGAGATTTTCGACTTTTAAAATCCATCAGGAAATCTCATTTTTCCACAATGAGGATTACAATATGTATTACCTATGAAGCTCTCAATATTGTTGTTGTAGCCAAAAAAAGCTGATTTATTCCTAAGTCTACGAGCAGTTGCTCAAATCCACTTTTCTGCTATCATAGCAAAACATACTTAGAAAAACATAACACAAGATAAGACATGTCTCTCTGTTTTGTTTCTCTTCAGAGCAATTGGTTCTTTCACGAATGTTGCATTACTGAAGCCCAGTTTCAATATACAGTGATAGATGTTTTACTAAAACCAAGATATGGACAAAACTCACAAAACATTTATGAACTCAGAAAATTTAAGCTGCCAAAACAAAATGCATAAAGCAGTCTTGCATCAGTAATTTGGGGTCTTCTTTTTGGTCACATTCCAAATGGATCAAAATCCTAGAGATGTTGACAATTCTTCTTCTAAACCACATATGAAGTACAGATATAAACTTCCCTGAAAGTATGTCTACTTTACATTGACTAAATAATCCTCTACAATTTCCTGTCTCCACTTCCGCAATGCTAACTAGAGAAGGGTTTCTTTACCCATCTTTGTCTACGAAACCATAATAAAATAAAAATTCATAAATATAAAAAAAATAGGTAGGCCAAATTAATTAATTTGGGTCTGGTTCCTCACAGTTCCTTAGACTAATTTTTCAGACCTAAGGTTTATATATAGGTCCGTCACATGGGATGAGGCACATACTCTTTAGAGACAACTCTTTTCTTCATAAGAAAACCTGCCAATAATGCCATAAAAGCACATGGTATCGATGATACAACCCATGTACACACTCCTAAAGACATATGTGCATGCAGGAAAGGGATGGCTGAAAATTCAGAATGGAAAACACTTGTAATAACGGTGGAGCAGAAACTGAGACCCATCTTAAAGTTAATAGATGTAATTTGAAAGCAGTCAATCCTTACAGGCACACCAAAAAAATCCAGGAAAACAGTTATTGCCATTCAGCATCTCAGGAATTTTACTTATCCAGCAAGGATTGATTTAAATGGTCCACTCCAAAATTTCTTAATCAGTTATTTCATGTGATGTAGTCTGGTAAGACATACTTCAAAATACATTTACCAATCTAAGACACAGAACATCACCACTCCTGCTTCAGATGAGAATGTTCTGACATTTTAACACTGAAGATGTAAAGAGTGAGAACCTATCCATATTAGTGTGTACATCTGAGGGTAAGGAACCCTAAACTGACAAACTATTTTGCTTTTGATGTGCTGAGGCTACTGCAAGCATTTCTAGACTGAATTAATTTTATTCACCTTCACTCTATCTTACACAGTTTAGAGGCACTGCCATCAGAAACCACTTTGCCAGAAAAGTCACAACTGAACAGAGATGTTAATTTTGCTTTTCACATAAGAGCTCTCAAGGGTAGGCTTTTTTGTTGATTAAAACCAAAACTGAATTGGGAGTCAGCATGCAGGTGCTCAGATACAGCCAAAACAATGATTCATTCAGTTTGTGTTTAAGGCCACACACATCTCTCTGAGGCATACCATCTTAGTTAATGGAAAAATATAAAATTTAGCTACTATTGAAGATAAATAAATAAAGGAGGCACAAATTTACAAAAAAGGGAAGGGCCTTTTTTTGCTATAATGTAAAGGAACAATTGCTGGTCATAACAAACACTTTAATAAACAGTGATACAGGACACATTATTTAGGTTTTTCAGACTTTAGCTGCTTATGAAGGCAAGTTCCAATTTTATGCCTCCAACATGTCAGAAACATGGCACATTTTCAGAAATAAACAAAATGACTGTGTTGAACTTGATCACAGCTGTTGCAACAAACATATCTCACTATTCAATGCTAGCACAGTCCTGCCCAACAAAATCTTTCATAAGCAAGCTGCCTGTTAAAACCAAATAAAACCCCAATGTCAGAAAATAAAATCTCCAAACCTGGCCCAGTCTCCTACCAAAAGTCTATCAGCATCCTTCCATTCAATGACTATAGAACTCAGAGACCTACACGATCTTAGAGACTTAGTTGAAGTTCAGACTAATTTTTCAGTCAATTCAGCTCCCAAAAGAGTAGCCTAACTGAAGTTATTCATACAGCATGCCTAAGATTGGAGAAAACTCACTCCAGGTTAAAAAATAATCTTGGATCAATCTGCTACTTTGGAAGTACCATGGATATGACCTTCCATTCTGTTACCAGCCATGCCATGGAAATACTTGCCAATGAACAAGGGAACACCAGGAATCAGAATGGGAACGATTTCAGGAATGGAAAGAGATGTACAGCGACTGAAAGGACTTTATGATACGGACTTTACAGTTTTTATGTGTTTATAAATACATACATTGTATGTTCCCCCAGGATTTGTATTTCCCAGGCATGCCCACTTCCCTGCTTCCCTTTCTGATGGGCTGAAGAAACTGCAGAGAGGAGACCATTCACCCTTTCCTTCCCTGGTTCCTCCCACGTTCCTCCCCCTTCGCCTGTGTCCCTACCCCGATTTGTTCCCCTGATTGTCTGTCTCATGCTGCACCCCATGTTCTAGCCCTTTCCCTTCCTGAAATCATAAAACCACCACACACCTCAATAAAGCATTCCATTTGCACCTCTACCTTGACTCTGGACCCGTCTGTGCTGTGTCACGGCCCCATCCCCCTTTGGGCCGTGGCACCCATTTGCAAAACAGAAAGAATACAGAATAGTCCTTAGATTAGATTAAAAGAAGGAAAAAATATCACTACTTTATGAGTATGGAGGAAAAACTGTGGTGTGATTACATAGAGGAATTTAAACTGTGAACATCCATCTGCAAGTAAGAAAGATCAACATCTGCATACAGCTTATCTATATAATAGATTTTTTTTCTTAAATACATCTGTATCTTACATTTTGATCTCAGTTAATTTGAAAAGAAAAACAAATCATCCATCCAAATAAGCATATTCTGTCAGGATACTTCAGAAAGTTTGCAGGTCACCATAACAAGTTTTTGTTTTTAATTGTAAAATACACAAAAATCACAAGGTTTGTAGAAGTAGAACATTTGTAGAAGGTTCACTGCAACATGCACAATACTTGACAACCCAAAGAACTTGTTACCTTTTTTTTCTTTTAAGTTGTTGAATGCACTTACATATCCTTTCAATATTATTTAGTGAATTATACTGACTGCCTTTTGTAACAAATGTGCTCTGTGTATCTAGTTAAGCAACAGTCAGTGCCTATCAGGGAAACAGAATCAGCGTGCATGAGTGCTAGCAGACTGAACAGTCAGAAAACATTTAGCTTCATTGTTTGCGAAACAGTTTATTGCTTTCCACCAGCTTGTTACCAATACTCAGATTAATCCTTTCTCGTGTACTCCTGTTTAGGCTTCATATTTGAAAAGTATCTGCATTAGATTACAGTTGCCTATGAATGTCTCCAAATATACAATTATTTCTATTAATTAACTCAATGCCTCAGTTACTGAAAACTATTTTTGTCTCCCCAAATCAAAATGTTTTTAATATCATGCATAGTAAATTGAAAATCAACTTGATTTTTTTTTTTGTCTTCCAATAAAGCCTGCTTTGAAGTTTACAATTATTCACAATAATTCCCAGAGAAGCTTTCTGTAAAGGAATCTTGGACTAGTCAGAAAAAACGACCTTATTCGATCATGAACTGAACACAGCAGCTGCATTGCTGGCAGAAGATATATAGAATGCACTCATGATGGTTTCCCTGCCTCCAACACAATCCATTATATACTGATCCAGTTATTGCACAAAAAGCCTTTTTCTTATAGCACGCTCTCCTTTTCACTTCTGTCTCACTCTGTATTGGAGAAAAAAAACTCTTGTGGATGGAATGCTTTCTGCTTTTCAAATATTTCGTGCGAAAATGCCATTTACGCCCACAGCCACTGCCGCCTTTCTCCCATCTTTTACCCCAAGACAAAGGGGGGGAGGAGAGAGAAAAAACAAAACTGAAGAATTTTTCAAGATATGTAAATTAGAGCTTTATTGTTTTAAACATTTTTACAATTAGGTGCATATGCCAGACACCAGGTTTTGATTTTTGTCTTGATAATTTACAAGACTATTAAAAAGGTGAATCCCACAGGGAATGCACAGAGGCATGAAAATGTCACAAACTCAGAGAGGAAAGGTCTCTCAGGTAAAGTTCTTTAGAAGCATGACTATGTTTGCACTTTTTAAAAAAAGAGGAATGAGTACAGTGACTTAGTTTGATGAAGGGTTGGAAAATGTGTTGCAATGTTTTCCTTCCAAACAATGCTGTTGTGTAACTTGTGTAAACTTTTTCAGTTAACATGCAAAACAAATAAACAAAACCATTGAAAAACAAAACAAGAAAATCTATTGCTATATTGGAAATCTTGCATATTAAAACTAACATCTTTCTCTATTTGCTTTTCAGTTACACTTGATAATCAGGTAAGAAAATCATCTGCCTGTCTGCCCTTTTCCTCAGCTACTTTTATTAGCTGGAAGCAGTATAAAACCCAACTGTGCTAGGAAGTCAGATGTGATGGAAAGCACTTAGGATACTTTTTAAACAAATAAGAAATGAAAAAAGCTGTTTACAGGGCTCATGTGTGTTCACTTGCATGAGCCACCAGTAAATCCCGTTTCTGCCTTCAGAGCACAGAATAATTTTCCAAACGAGTATATTTATAAACAAAGACAGAAACAATTAGATAATGTGTTTGAAGAGAAAGGAGTTCCTTCTAGACACATATACAGAATGGACAGACAGGCAAAGAGAGCCTGTGTCACTTATTATATAAAGTTAAGATATAAACAACCCTTAATTGAGCACACTGTCTTGCTTTTGAACAGGCTTGTAAAACCCTCAATGGTCCAAATGCTTAAGGGAAGTGCACCAAAAAAAAATAATAATAATAAAAAAAAATCACTGTTATTCTTCTGCTTACCAGAAGCCAGTGCTGAAGAATGGAAGTGGGGCTGGAAGGTAAGAAGGTCAAGAAATTAGGAGCAGTTACTGGCATTTGCAATAAGACTTGCTTTCATACCCTTACTGGTTTCTCACTGTAAAACCATCCTGATTTATTAAGATAACAGTTTTCTCATGTGACACATCACGGTGCAACTTCCACATACAGGGAAATCCACATGAAATACTGAACACAAAACTTTTTTTTTATTTGATAGGCAGATACTTCTCATCAAAAAGACAATGTAAGCGTTCAGAGAAAAAGGTTCAAAAGTATATCATCACTCAGCTGTTTACAACTACCTCTGTGCACTCCCATATTTCTTAGATTTACAAAGACAGTTATCTTTTTGTTTGGTCATGGCTTTTATGGTCAAGGGCCTTTATGAATGCATTGTAGGAGGGCCAATGAGGGTCACAGTATTACTGAAAATGGTCATATTCAGAGAGATGCTGAAGGAATATTCACATTTGCATAAACTTAATATACGTCAAAGGAAAATAAAATAGTTATCAAGCCCAGAAGTGTGACTTTCCTAGATCAAAATGAATACTATTTATTTAATTCTTTAGAAAGCCTGAGGTAAAAATTTTAAAGTCTAAATTGTGTTTTCTCTTATAAACATTATCATCTCCATTTAACTGATGCACTGGGGTACAAAAAGCTAAGCTTGAGATGTAGAAAAAAATGTTTCAAGAAAAACCAGTTGGAGATTTGGTTCCCATTGAAATCAGTGCAGGTTGGGAACTTCAACACTATTCTGGATTTCTCTGTCTCTACCATTCAAAGCCTATTAGTCATGGAATGTATTGCTCTTATCAAAAGGAACAGATTGCTACACATCAGCTATCTATGGCAACTGCTGTGCGTAAATACCTGCTTGTACATCCTGTGGGTCAGTCTGCCCACCGCAGTTACCGCGTGTGCACAATAACCGGATGGGAAGGATGGCTGGAGGGAAGCTGAGGACTGAAGCTATAGCAACCAGCTACAAGAATACTTAATGCTTGCATTTGTTCCTGTAGCCCTAAGAATATTCTTGCGCAAAATACCCTTAATAATTTGTTTAACTGTGGTTGCATTAGATCAAGCTGAAACATTTTTTTGTCAGTTGGATTTAAATGAGCATTTGCATAAGTTTTGCAACTGTTTTAAACATTCTCTTTTGCTTGGTGGAGCTAAACCAGAGCCAGGGAAAGATCCATTAAGAGCTATTTTAGGTTTTACAAAGGAAACTCAAAAGATTGAAACAGACTGTTCTACACCAGACAAAAACTTATTTAAGTTTAACTTTACATGTTTTTTCCTGAGACAACTATAAATGTCTCACGACACCTACATGTTAACTTCCACATTCAACCAGCAGAATAAATCAGCAAGACTGAATTTTCCTGTAAAAATAGAAATAACAACCCTAAATATGATTATAATAACATTATCACAAAGTGTTTTTACTGCAAATTGGAAATACATCCTGAACCTCTAGTAAAGGATAGTCCCATAGTTATATAACGGCCAAAGAGTGTCAGATTTCCAATATTGTCTTTGAAAAACAATCCAGAATTACACACAGCTTCCTGAAGACATCTGTGGAGAAAAGGGGGGGGGGGAGAAGGAAGCAACAATTGCTTTTACATAAAATGCTCCCCTTTACTAAAGAAGGTTTTGTATCATATCAAATTCACCTCCCCCCAAAAAAGCCTTGGATTTTTAGAATTCAGGGAGACATGAGGAAACTATTTCATTGTTTGCAAGTGGTAAATCCCAGGTGCAGACAACCAGAATTTTCCCTCTGTGAGGCTGAACTAATTCTGCAGCAAGCTGGCACACAGAAAATCAACAGTTTGTCTCAAAAATGCAGGAAAAGGAACATCACCTGCAGTATTACACTTTCTTGTGGTTTGGGGGTGTTCTTTTTGAGGGGTGGGGGTTTTTTGTTTGGGGTTTTTGGTGCATGGGGTTTTTTTTTTCTTTTGTTTCTTTTGGTTGGTTGGTTTTGGTTTTCTCTTTTGAATTTGGCTTTTTGCAGGATGGGGGTTAGTTATTTTGAGCTTTTTAGGAGCGTAACTGTACCTTGACAGTGATGGTTTGGAAAACCATTTACTCTTTTATAACCATCAAAAATGCATGTAACAAATTGCAGAGTTAAGATCAGAAAACCATGTATGACCTTTTTCTCTTAAATGTCTATAATATTTTAGAATTTCCTTTTATTTCTAATTTCATACTTTGCCCATCCAATGTTCTGCTTCTGTCCTTAATCAATATTTATTTACTACCTGTTCTTTCTCTGGTCCTATACAATTTTTTGATACTCAGCTTCTTTCTCTCTGCCATGTAACTCTGGTGCCTGGCTCATATCTCCCTACTTTGAAGGATTTAGCAGATCTGTTCCCTTTCTTTCTTCCTGCAGTAGCTGGTAGGTCCAGCTGATTTAGCCATTTACTCTTCTCTTATGGTATTTCTTGATTTCTCTATTCTGTTTATGCATCAACAAATCCACTTAGGGAAAAAAGAATTGTCTAATTTTTTTTAAAAGGAAAAAGGTAGACTCTCCTTTGGAAAGAATTGCACACTTGTGAAAGCAGATGAAAACCTCAGCTCAGTATCAACACAGAGTATTCAACTGCCCAGTGAGAAAACAAAAGCAACAGGCCCAAGGATCTCAAACTGGCCACCTAAAAAACAGAGGTCACATTGTAAAATTTGGCTTATTTGGAAAATGAACACGATGCTTGCACAGCTGACCTATTTCAAAAATCTTATATTTTCTAAAGAACTTATGCAACTTCTAAAGGAAAACTAAGAATTCAGTTCACTTATACTTGACTTCTAAAAAACACAAAAGGTGGGCTAAATGTATTCTCATTTTGGAAAATACATGGAAAGTACAGGTGGCAGAGAAAGCAGTGTCTTCATAAACAGAACAATAAATCCAAACATTTGAAAGTACTTACACATGTGTGACCCAAGTCCATTACAAGTACCTTTGAAGTATATGATTAAAATATATAGGGAATAAAATGTACTGTGTGTAGTCATCTCTGAAATACAGGAGACAGGAACCTGAAGCATACAATGTTAACATCTGGAAGGAACTATAAGAAGTATTCAGAGAAGTAGATTTCTATCTTTAAAATCCTAATTTTACTTAAACACTACCATTTCCAGCCCCACTATTGTTACAGTGTCACAGAATCCTTAACAACTGAAGAAACTGTTAGGACTTCATTTTTATACAATTTACTAAAAGACAGCATTCTACAAAAGTGAACCTAAAGACAGATACTTTTATCTACTTTTCATCCTCAACCAATATACCAATCACATACAATAGCAGTTGGCAGGACATCTTCAAGGGAAAAGTAATCCAAGGTCAGCTCATGAAAGAAAGCTTTTACTGGATGACAGTGGTACTGAACCTCCTTTGGCTATTGATAACATTGTTGTTGAAGTTTTTAGGGAAGCTTAGAAGCTTCAAGCTCATCACTGAATTAATGATTCAAAACATGGAATTAGCACAGTAAACTCTGTTCATACAGTGTAAGAGGGCAGAGAAATGCACAAAAGCATGGTAAGACTGCAGTATCCCAGCAGCCTCTTCTCAAGAGCATATAAAGTATGTTTTACTGGTTCTTCAATCACAAAGACTGTAGAAGACTGCAAAAAGCCCAAGATATTAGCTCATGACTCCAGGCCTTTCAAAGCATCAGTCCATCTTTTAACTTCTCTTAACTCATGAAAAATGTCTGTCTAAGCTCCAACAGTTACATGGAGCAGCCCTGGCTGTCCTTTCAGTTGGCACCAGGCATAAGTAAGGAAACTACTTCCCACTTCTTAATTTTCTATGACCCAGGAGTTCATATTTCCCCCTCAGTGTCTTTATTGGATAAAAATGGATTGCATGATAAAACGAGGCTCTCCACAGCATCTGAAATATCTATTCAATCCCAGCAATGAAGCTGCAGTGTTTATATTGCACTTTACGTTCTTTTTCAGTCACAGTTGTATTTAACAACAACAAGAACAAAAATTTATGGTTTGTAGTCAATATTTATACTTTCCATTTGGCAGTTCTGATAAATTTTCATACCGAGTAAAGATAAAACTGACTTGGCAGACTGTATTTATCAGCGTTTCATACTAAACTGTTTCAGCTAGAAAGCCAACTGTATTTTCAATATTTTTAAGAAGCTTCTAAGCGTATTATGAGAGAAACTCACAAAGAACACAAAATCAAAATAAACAAGTAAGACAATATAAAGGGGTTGGGGGGGAGCACCAGCAGTTCAAAATTTAAAGATTTGTTATTTGTAATCCCTAAAATGGAAGTTTATCTAGTGCTGAGTACTTTAGAAAGACAATTTTCTTTTCTAAACGCTAAATACACTTCCCAAGTTCCCAAAATATCTTCCACACTACTGTACTGAAAAGGAAATGAAGCACAGTCAAGAATTTAATCTATAGTTCTGGTAATTGCCAAATTTGACATTTTTTTCACATGTTGACTCCCAGAAGTAAAACAATCCTGTGCTCATGACTATCAGAAACATAAATTTTACAGAACTAACTCAGTCTTAAATGATCATTTCTGCGAAAAGCAACACAGTTATACAGGTCAAAATTTCAGGAACAGTTGTACTGACAACTGATGAAAATGAAACTATACAATTCTGAAAACAAAACAGCACTAAAACCTGATTTTAATGCTGAAATATGTGATCAAATGCATGCAAAATGAAAGATTTGGATAGCTTTGCTGTATAGTGTATTTATTTATAGATTTAATAAATTCCTTGTTTATTAACAAAGAGTTGTAATCTCATTGTATTTTAATACCAAATCCTTCAATCTTCTTTTCAAACAATCAAACACTGGATCTTCTCGCTAGGATAAATCTCCACTAACTATAAAATTTCTGATGCTTTGTCAAGGAAAAGAGCTCTGAACAATATATTATAAGTAAAATTTACAACCATTAAAGATGTGATTACTTCACTGTTGATCCTCTCAAAACAATCACCTCAACACTCTTGCTTTCCTTCAGAGCTTTTTCCCCCAGGCCCTGATTCCCATCCCTGAAAAAATTCTCATTTCTAAGCTAGAGTCCTCAGATCATCACCATTAATGATCACTACTAAATTTAACGTATCTAATGAAAGTGTGTATTAGTTGACAAACAAGGGTATTGCATTCCTACTGCACCTACTTAAGGAGTAGAACGTGAAATTTCATGTATCCTACACCTCAATCTCTTCTTGTAGATGTGATTATAAAGGACAAAGTGGGATGGGAACCCAGTGTGAGAAACAGCATCACTCACCATTTCCTGAGATGCATACTTTGGATCTTCAGGATCAACTGACCAGTAGCAGTAATCAAAGCTGAAGGCCACAGTTTTTTCTCTTGAGTCCCAACTGCTATCAAGCCTACTGTCAACCTGACAACAAAAGGAGAAAGACAGAAAGACCAATTCACCCTGAACATGCTGATCAAAAAGCAAGCATATTTCAAATTAACAGGAAGCTAATCTAGGATCTATATTGTGGAAAAGGAATGGCAAATAGTTTAACATCTTCATTCAACTTTCTTTGATGCTTAGAGTGAGCAGAGACATCCATGACAGACCTGCTGAAGCATTTTTACTGCAGCTAAGGTTCTCCAAGATGTATCAATAAACATAATTTAGCTAGTCCTCAAATTCTACGTATTGCCAAGAGAGCTTTAACCCTTTGGGGATTTCTTTGTCATTCTGTTTCAATGAGAACTGCATCGCAGAAATGAGGCACCAGCTGAGAAGAGAAAAAGAATTTTCTCACTGCATAGTTGGAAATGCAGGTGTCTTCCCCCAGTTCCCCTTTGCTTTGTCATGGTAGCAAGCTAATACTTTTGCCACTGGGACTGCACAGTCCAAACCTAATCTTTATGGGTTAGTAACAGTGACGCCTTTCTAGCACAATAGTCAGAAATTATGTCTGAAATAAAGGGAATCACATAAGTCTTTCTGTATAATCTTGGCCAAGTGATCTGTAATAAAACGGATAAGCTTACGAAAAAGGAACTATACATTGTTGATCTACTCACCAATGAGTCAAAACATTACACGAAATTAACACCATTCACATCTAACATATAAATGTTACTGCTGCTAAGGTTTCCCCTGTATGCCAGGGCAGGCCACAGCTCCTCTTTAAACAAATAAACCACAGAAAGCTCTAGGTCTAACAAGGCCTATCTGGAGTCAGTCAGGCAGCTGCAGGACCAGGGCCACAACCTGCCAGGGTGGGCTCACCCAGGGGGACAGGCAGCCTCCCAGGCCCCAGACCTCACAGCCCTGTGGTGGAGACCAAAGCCTTCCCCAACTAAGCACCAGAAGAGACAGCATCACTCCCAGAGGATATGTGTCTCTTCAAGAGCTCTATCACATGTATAAGGAACTGGGGGAAAATATTTCAGAAAGTAGTGAGTCTTAGGCTCTGCAAATACAGCCTTTGAAAAGAGAAGATACAGAAAATAAACAACACTTTACATCCACAAGATCTCTCATACCCCAATATTTTTCCCTCATTTCTTTAATAAGAAACACTTGTAATCAATACAACAATAATTATAATGGAAAAAGGTAAATAGTTCAAATTTTTTCATTCAATTTCTGCCAAGGTTTCTCTTTTAAACCTAGTGTATTATTTCTCTGGAATCAGCAATCTGGAATAAGTGGGTTGCTTGCAGATATAAAGAAAGAAGGAGACAACATACAAAAGTCATCCATCTTCTGGGATCCCCACAGTAATCTCACAGTTCATTTATTTGAGTTTCAAGCAGAAACATTTTTGACAGCACAGAATTGCTTTGCTCCTGTTCTATTAATTTACTGAAGGACTGTGGCAGTTTTAAGTAGTTCAAGAGTCTAAAGCAGACGCCTAGTTCCCAAGCACGCTGGCTCCAGAACTCTCACAAATGATGATGGCTGCATTCAGTTTATTCTTACAGCTCTTGGTCTTTTACCAGGGCCTGAAGTGTAGCTGAAGACATTTTGTTTCATTTCATGCAAATCATTTGCACTCTGAGTGCAAATATGAGAGGAGGAGAGACATAGGGAAAGAAATTTTCCAGATGTTAGTCAGATAAGCACAAAATCATAAACAATTTACTAACAGCTTTGAATGATGTACATCAACCTCAAAACCAAAACAATCCTCCCACATACTTCTGCTGCAATTCTTCCAGAGCTCTGCCAGCTTAAAATTCTCCCTTAATATTTCTATTAGAATCATGCAATAGCCAAGCAAACATAGAAAAGCATCAGGATATCAGGATCCTTATATGAGAAAGAGAAGACAAGCAGCATACCTTTACATTTCTGACTTTTGCCACTTTGTCATCAATTTCTACAATCACTCTTCCTCCTTCTGCAGTCTCTCTGGAAACAGAACACATTAAAAAAAAACCATTTAAAATATGAAGGAACAAAAAGATGCATGTCAGTTTTCTAAACTCCAGGAATAACATTCACAAGGAAGTAGAGTGGAGCACTGGTAGACTGGCTGTGCTTTGGGGAGTATGGATCCACATCATACACTTGTGAGCCACAAGAATTGTCAGGTCACACTGATTTTTACCACTTAATCCAGAGTGTTTGTTGTAGTCCTCAAAAAGTACTCTTTAGAAAAAAAAAACAAACAACGAACCCAAAAAACTATCTTGAAATGTAAATGGACAGGATTGTTCCTCAAGTGCAAAGGACCATGCACTCATAAATACTAAAATTCCCACTGAAAGCAGCTATGACTGGCTACTACAGACAATTTCCACATCCAAAATGAGTCATATTAGAAAAAAAATGAAAAAAGGACATGGCCAAAGGGAAGAAACACAAATAACAACTCCCTCCCCAGAAAAACCCAAAACAAAACCAAACAAAAAAACCCAAGCAAGCAAGCAAACAAGCAACCAACCAAACCAACAGCAAACACCATCTTATTTCTGGGCTGAAAGCATAATATTTGAGGACGTTCTTAATCTCTCTCAATAATTATCATGGATTTTTTTATACATAGTAGGATAGAAATGAGGAAGAAGAGGTCAGTGCCCTATTTCTCTGACTTCAGTACTGAGAAGCTAAGAACAAGAGAAAGATCCTTTATATTTCTTCTATATTTTGCTGCATGCTTGGATACTGACAAATCTTGTAAGCTGCAGCTTTCTGGTAAAGTTTTTTTTGGATGAAGCTTAATGGTTTTCTAAAGCTGTAAGAAATTGACTTAGAAATAAAAATGATTTTGTTCTTAATGCAGTTTAGCCACATTTTGTTTAAAATTAAGCTGAAGGTGCACTGTTATCTGGACCAACAGGTGTTCCTTTCCTTTTACTTTGCACCCAGGGGGGCCACGTGGTGCTCAGGACAGGGGCTAACAAACACTGTTCTGTTCTTGTCCCAGGGTGCTGGGTTATACATCTGTCTTTGGGGGTTAAAACCACTTTTCTCTGTATCATTGTACAGAGCAACTGTTGCTCTGTATTTTCTTAGTAAATTATAAGTCTGACTTGTAATATCTTGAATTGGGTTCATTTCTCCTGCCAGTTTACTTTTAAACCAGCACAGATGTATATACATCCCCCTGATAATCAGCTGGATCGGTATCATCAGGTCAGTTAGAAACTAGATAAGCTAAAACAAGACTTAAAAAATTCAAACCCAGTTGACATCCACTCATTCATGGCCCTAGATCTTCCTGTTAACAAATTTCCTTACATGTGTGCAGAAACATTTAGTCCCTCACTGATTAAAATCTGCTTTCACTGAAAGCTTTAACTTTCAGGTGGCACAAAGCACAATATGCCCTGACTGGAGTCCCTCCTCTCCGGTTCTCAGTTTTTACCCCATGCTTTCTGTACCAAAACAACATTCAAAACAATGCCTTAGGACACTTAAGATTTCCATAAAGAAAATCACTGTAGCGTTTGAGCTTTTCAAGCATAAAGAAGTTTTAAAGACATTTCTGAGCATAGAAACGTATTTTGCAGACAGAAATAATGCTTCACCTTGAAGTCTCTGTACTTCACATTACTGATTTTGAGGTACCTGCCTTGAGACAGGATGAACTTGGTACTTCCTGTAACACATACGTGGCACTTGACATAGAAAATACAAGGACAGCTCCCAGAGATTTTAGTTAAGCTGAGAGTGTTCAGCTGTTCAACATATCCATCACCATTGCCCCAAGTCAGACCAGAAGAGAAAGGGAAACACATTATGTACAGCTAGATACCAAATGTTGCATTACATATAATTGAGTACTGAACAGAGACCTCATAAGGCTCCCTAAAGAACAAATGAACAAGGACAAGTGCCTACCTACTGTATCTAAGGTAGAAATGTGCAAATGATGCATTTAACAGGTACATGTGTAACTTTGTAGGTGTTTTGACCAGCAAATGCTTTCCAACATAATTTAGTTTAGGGACTTTCATATCCATGTACAAACCTCTGCCAGGTGAGCTAATAGAAAAAACTGACAGCTGCTCTGTACAGCAGGCCTGATTTAAGAGGAAATGGGACAGTTTGTCACAATAATCTGAGAACAGCAGAAGACAGAAAAAACCAGAGAGAGCCTTCAGTTACACATAGTCTTTCCTTCACCATCCTAGTATGATCTCAGCCCTATCTTGCTTCCCAATCCTATGAGCATCCTTAATTTTCAGTCCTACTGTTAATCCTCCAGTCTCATCATCTCACATAGTTCATTGAGTTCATATCCTTCTCCTCCTATGCACACACATCATCTCTTATGGGTAATTGCTGTTCTCTCTGATATCTTGTCCATGGGCCCACGTTCACTTCTAGTGCCTTCAACTGCTCTACAGGTTTTGTGTCCCCTCTTCTAGTGCATTATAGCTGATTGTAAGCTGATCTCTCTGCTCCAAAGGTACCAAATCCTACTCTTTTGTCAGTGTCTAACCCAAATTCACTTGTACACTTCATAATTGAATCAGTGTTTCTTCCAGGACAGCAGCTGAGGTCAGTAAACAGATTATCGAGAATAAATCAGACAGAAGACCTTGTTTCTCAAGTCCCATTCCTGGGCTTCAATTGTTATTTGGGACACTGAGCTCAATTTATTAAAGCAGTGCTCAATGAGGTTTTTTCCTTAAGGGGATGATGCAAGCACAATTGGTCAATACTAGAGAGTACAACCTCAGAGAAAGCAGATCCCTTAAACCTTTTTTCTGATATGTTATTATAAGTCTTCACTGAGCATGTTAAATAGTTTTAGTTATTTAGAACTTGGGCAAAAATGTGAAGATTCAGATGGGCAATTAAAAAAATACACATCAGATTTCAAATTTTAAATCAATTGGGAAATTCAAATAAAAGGTCACCGTAGGTTGCTCTTATATATTTTAAAACACAATTTCCCTGTAACCATATCTCCTGCAGCAGCTGAACTGTTCTGGGTGAAGCTTAAAAATAATTTTAAGAAAATCTAGCCTGAGGCAGGCATTCATGAATAGAGCATTTGTGCTCAAATGTCTGAAAACTGGAAAAGCTTTTAATAGTTTTAAATGCCAGGGTATTCTAATTGCAGATATAAAGCAACTTCAACAACAAGCAGCGTTCTCAACCCCAGCTATAATAATTATATGAAACTCACTGCCTTCAGTCCACATGTATTATACATAACCCTACGAACAAATGACTTCACACTGTAGGTTCTCACTAACTGATGTTCTCCCAGGCCACAGTCACTACTGAACATTACAGATAAAGAAGAAATTCCAAATATAAAATCCTTGAGATACAAAAATTTTCTGAATATAAAAATCTTTATACTCATATATACATATATACTCATACTAAAATAAACATAATCCCAGTAAGACACAAACAACACAAGATAAAATCGCCACACCACCTTTTACCACAGGGTTCGAGGATTCCACACTATGCAGCCATAAAGTTCTATGCAGCAATCAAGCACCTTTGTTTGAGTCTCATGAAACCAAAAAAAGCCACTAGCAAACAAGGAGAGAAATACTATCTCCCCTTGCTCTGGGTGCAGATTCACAGCACCCAGACTTTTATCGTGACTGCAGACTGTTGCTATAAGAGGCAATTACTCTTTACTGCTCCAACCTCCCACGTGTTCCTACTTTCTAGCAATCACACACTCACGCAATGACTCAGATCAGCTGTGATCAGAAAAAGAACCACACCAAAATAAATAATCAAGGTGTCACAGGACCAGCCAGCCCTTCCAGAGCACTGAGCACACCTGTCACACAGTTGCTAAGCCAAAGCAAGAGAAAGGGCAGGAACAGGGGTGCCGAGAATGGAGATCCCCCCATTCTCCTGCAGCTTACAGCCAGGGAGCATAAACAAAACAACATATGGCTGCCACCAGCTCTACAAACTATACATTTGATCTCCCATAAACACGTGTTTATATCATGCTTCATTTAGGTACAAACCAGAGAACTTTGGGAAAGAAAGCACAGTTTAATACCTAAAGGCCAGGATGCAAAGCAGACTCGCAGCTGTTCTGGATGTTCTGACCTTGACTCCCGATTGCGAACACTAAAAAGCTCTCTCAGCAAAACCTGTGTTCATCAGCACAGTCTTACACATATGTGCAACAGTTTGCATTTGAATGACAAAACAAGTCATCATCCTTAGGAGTGGGTGCTCTGCTCCACAGGTATGAAAGCTGTATTCTTTGCACCAATAAAATCAACTTCAAAGTACACTTCTCCAGTAAGATATTTGACTTCTGCTGCCCAGAAGTCACTGTGGCCCTAACATTTAGTTTCCTCATCCTCCATTTTTCCTCACTTCTTGAAAAATGCATGCTATGTTTGGGAAATACCTCTCCTAATTTGCTTTGCAAGAAAACGCTTTATCTGGACAAAGATAAAGCTGTAGAAAGACCATTTAATGGTGTACATCCCAGGAAAGACCTGGACCTTTTCAGTCACAGAAAGCTTTAAAAAAATGCAGACCCAGCAACAGAACAGTGACACAAGTACAGAATGCAGTGGCAGGGCTCTAATAGGGAGCTACATGAGAGACCTGACAGACTGCTGCAGCAGTCCAGAAAACACAGGCAGCCCAAAGGAAATCCTACACCATTTGCTGCTCCTATGACAAATCATTTCTGCAGCCAACATGTAAAGCTAATGCAACCCTAGAGGGACAAAGACACTCTGCAAGATGTAGAAGAATGAGCCAGTGGAAAAGATTCATGGGAGAATCAAGACCCCTGAGAGGGACTTTTACACAACTTGCTGGATCTCCTGACATGAGTTCACACACAGAGTACAGAAGTGCAAGGAGGTATACAGAGCTGGAGGAAGCAGTGGGTGGAAGGAAAGGGGGCAGTTGTTATTTTATACTTTCCAAAATTTGCCCCACTTCTTCTCCACCCTCTCAAATAACAGTCGGGCACTTGGAGAACAAAGGAGCTGACTTTTTAAAAGTCGCCTGTTTATTTTAGAAACACGTACAGGCAATAAAGCAAAAATACTGGAGTCACTGGCAGTAGTCATGTAACAAAACAGCTTCTACAAATACAGATCAGCAAATTACTCACCAAAGTAATCAAACATACCAAAGCCAATACATACAATGCAAGTGCAAGGAAAATCTTAAATAAATTTTTTAAGAATTAAGTTTGTGTCTACTCATACAAACTTTGAAAATAACCCTGCAATGTAATCACTGCAAATACTTGTGTTTTCCTGTCAATTCCCATCACCCAAGTTAACTCCAAACTCAATCTCAATCTGTACTGAGACAGTACCTCAAAAGCAGTACAGCAATATTATCAATCACTCCCCGCATCGAGAGATTTTTCATGCTGATCTGGGCAATCATGTAGGTTCTGGGGTTTTTTGAACAATTGATGTCAGGGTTTTGGGGTTTTTTCTACCCTTCTGTGGCTTACTCTCATGGAGAGCATCTCCACATCCTGCTTACAAACACAACCAAACCCACAAAATACAGCTACAGCAGACCTGCAGTGAGTATGGCAGACTATATGCCAGTAGTCACTGCTGTTGTCTCTTGGATTCTATCACTTGCCAGGATGTGACCAATACCTATGATAGCCTATAGGTAGGGTACACATTTACCAAACTACCTTCACTTGTACCTAGGATACTTTGTGCCTTCTAAAGGCACACCTATGCAATCACTATGCAAGCATCTTATATATAATCCTGAAGCAAATCTAACCCAAGTATTTTCTTGGTCATGAGGTCTAAAGATTTTACGGGGAAAACCTGAGTTAGATTTTTCTTTTCCTTTCCATTTACAGTATACTGTACAGTGTCTCTGCCCCTTATTTATCGGTGGCCTTGACAGAAGTATCTTTGACAAGCTGCCATCTTTGCACCTCCTGAGGGACTGGCCTTGGCCATGGGAACAAAGAAACAGACAATGCAGGGCTCATTCTAAATTTTGTTTCAGAGAACACGATCCCGTACAAAATGGGTTGAGGAGGCAGCTGTTGAGAGAAAAAAGGTGCAACGAGAAGAGCATTAAGAGTCCATGCTGCTCCATCAAAAATTGTAGGCAGGAATGCCAAAGCTTTCAGCCGTTAGAGCTTCTGCACTCTACTGACAAGTTAAGATACCTACAACAACAACTTTCCCAAACACGGCATTCCTCTGCAACATCAGCATAATATGTATCCTTATACCTGCTGCTGTAATCTGGGAAAGTTGAGGTGATATTAGTATGAAAAACCTGACTTTGGCGAATGCAGGGTTTTTTATAAAAAAAAATAAAACTATCAACAATCAAGTAAATTTACCTAAAATTTGTTTTCAGTGTTTCTCATTATTCTTATTACTCAATACCATTTTGTATCCAAAAGTCAAAACTGTTTTGCTGTGTCTTGCAAACAGGAGTGCACACCCAGTCAACAATCCTCCTACCAAATTCAGAACAGATGTTTATAAATAATTCTAAAATCTATATTGAAGCCAAGTACACAGAGTTCACCAAGACAGCATGCTGCTATACTAGACATACTGCTCAAGTAACTTTCTGAAACTACTCCCAGCTGCATGGAGCTTTCATTGGCTCTAACAATGCCTAACACAATCTGAGAGTCAAAAATCACCATTCCTTGTGATTACCATCATCCTTGCATGGTTTCCCCCTAGTCTTCTTTGAAAATTATATATAACTATAAAAATACGAATATTTGGTGCAGAGACAAACATGAGGCATTGTCAGTACTCTTTTCAGATACAGCCCTATTAAAACCATTAAAGTCTTTACTTCATCTTACCAGACTTCTGATACACATATTCATGAGCTAGGAGACAAAGCACAGGATGGCCCCCTTCGGTCACAGTAAACTCTGTAATCCTGTCCATGCCATGGCACAGTACAAGAAGAGTGTTCCTGTTTGCACCACCCCTAAACTCTTTAACTGCTGGAACGGGAGCATCAGGCATCTTCCTTGATAACTACGAGTCAGAAATACTCCTGATGATAGAATGGTGCTTTGAATCGCTGTGGAATAATGATACTTTCCTTTCATGCAGAGGCATTGAGGGGAGGAGGGAAGAGGAGAGGAAGTCTTTTAATCTATCATACCACCAGCATTTAAAGAAGCATGAAATAAGGAGGATTTAAAACAAAGCTACAGTCCAGTCAGTCCACTTTCATCCAGCCTTGATTTCCCAGCTGTATACTGAGCAATGACATAGTATAATTCAGACTTTTGCATCAACGGAATTCTGTGCAAATGCCATACTTTCCATGCAAACCAGAATTTGGATACAAGTTCTCATTCTACCTGGACAGAACTTCAATCTGCAATCATAGTTAAATAAATGACTGTGACACTGAATGCTGTGAGGCACTGTCTCATCCCTCTTGCTTTGGTACCTCTTTCATTTTATTAAAAGCAGCTACTGCAGTAAACCCTTCAATTCTACAAAACTTTTCTTTTAAATCTATGCTACAGATAGGAAGGTAGTAATAAAATTTGTGAAGTGCACTGGCTTTTAAAGTTCACATAAAGCATTGGACTAAAGAAAGGGAAACTGTGGAAACCCTGACCAAAACTTGCAAAGATTCTCTGTGCACAGTGGTGATGTCTCCCCATGTACTGCACAAAGACTAGCAGCCAACCACTGCACCATTCCCCAGGGGAGATGCAATCTCTACACATGAAGTCATGTCATCTTACACTTTGTGATCTTAGAGAACAAAACCACCCAGCAAAGACATGGCTCTGGCCAGGTTCTTTAATGCCATTGTGCCCCCTTTTTCTTTGCTGCATATACAAAAGTCTGATCCCTGCTCCAAAACACTTTATGCTCATAAAGTATTCTTAGGACTTGTGAGGAAATGTGTTCTATGAAAACATAAAATTCTAGAAGAAAATAGAAGGCTTCCAAAAGCTGGGTTTGCTTTTGGTATTTGAGGACCTTGTTGTAACTGGTTTCGCATGGGCAACAAGATAAGAGACAGCCTTTTACTCTGGGAAGCTTGAGCAGAAGTAGCATCTTCACGGAATGGGCAGTGGTGGCCACTTAGGACATGCAGAGTCCTGACCTTTTAAGAAGCTAGAATGTCTGCCCTTTACCAAAGTTAGAAAACTTGGTTCACGCAACTGCAGGAAGAATACATCTGGTAAAAGCTGCTGATGCAGTGCACTTATCAAAACACAGATGTGGCTTATGAAAACCACCTGCTAATGCCAAGTGCAGATGCTAAGAGAAAAGATCAGCCACCTCAATGGCAGTTTACATGAAACTTCAAATAATAGACTAAGTAAAAGAAATAACTCATTTGAGGGGGGTGGGGAGGTGTCAAGATAGCCTTAACAGGATACACAAATGTTAAAATACATTTGTTTGGGGGAGGGATTTTCTTTATAAAAGCAAAATTAAATTCTCAACTTTTCTTTTAAAAATCCCAGCTCTGCTGTGGAAAACCAGCTTGAAATCATGAACAATGCATAAACAATGCAGTCTGTACAGATTTTCAGGCAGCAAAAGACCCTTGAAGGCCTGAGATAGCTCTTTCACACTATTAGGTACCAATCCCAAAACCCATGGCTTTTGAGACAGAGTTCAACTACCACTACTTGAAGAAAGGGACTGTTGTGTAACAGAGTGACACAGAGGAACAAACACTCACTCAACTATCACAGCAGATGAAAGTAGATAAAAGCCTGACATTTCTCTAGGTGTGAGAGGGTGACAGCACCAAGGTCACGTGGCATATATCTATGAAAATATACAATTGAAAAGGGTAAGGAAACAAGGTCGGGAAGAAGGAAGACACTTCACTATACTGTGAAGCCTGCCTTAGTCTAAACATTGAAATAGCATGGGAAGTGCATAGCAGTCCTAAGCAAGCTAAAATGTGTTTTCTGCTCTTACCTGTTACCTGTTTTTTCCTAAATTTATATGTATATTTAAACACTACTCAAACAGCACAGAAAAGCTAACATAAGCAGAAATTGAAGTTGTAAAAAAATAAATTATATGAATACTAATGATGCCAGTATCTTCTGTCATTATACACTTGCATCAAATACATTTGAAATACAACAACCTGAAGGAGGTTGGTTCAAAAACTGCTTAAAAAGAGTAGCAGTGAGCAACTAGTGAAGAACAAAGATTTTAAAAGGAATATGCATGAAAAATTTGTTTTGGTGGGTATAAGGAGAACAACAACAATTTCCAATCTGATGTTAATTTTATTTTGATAAAGCATTTAACATCTGTTATGCATAAGATTCAAGGAATGTTTTCTACAAAATTTATTAAAAGTTATCACTCTTTTTAGGAGTAGGCCACCTTGCTCTAAGTCTTGTGGTTACACATGAACATGTAAAATAGCTAATAGCACAGTCCATAAAACAGCAACAGCAACAAATCTTCATTACAAAATAATTCTTCCTTCTGCTTACCATAATGTGATTACAATGAACAAAGGAGATGGAGCACAGTAGAGAGATTAGTTAATGAAGCTGATGCTGCAGCAGATTAATAAAGACATATCCAGCAAAAACCAACAGTGATTTACTTTGCATCATTTCCAAAATTATCTGAAAGTAATTTTATTTTTGCACAGAGATTTCCTTCTGAATAGAAATGGATTTAAAATATTCACATCATAATGCATCCATCGGTTGAGGTCCTCTCTCACCTATTCAGTGCAGCTACGCTCAGAACACTGTTCAAGTCTGGCACACCAAGCACATTTCTGGGAACTTAAAGTGACAAACTTCCCCTACAATTCCCTCTCAGACATAGGCTTACTCACCTGAGTTCTTAGGAACTCAAACTTAACTCCTTCCCCACATCCCATCCTCAAGCCTCATTAACTGCTGCATGCCAGGAAGACGATTAGAGGACTATGTCATACAGAGTAGCAGTAATGAGGAAAACAATTGCTGCAGCTCAGACTGTCATACTAAATACCTGCACAGCTGGAAGTGTGGTTCAGTTTTGAAACCTGGGACTACCCAGACATTTTCTTTGATGCTCTCATTTGCCAGAGTGGATGACAAGGTCAGGAACTCCGGAAGGGACTGGGAAATAAAGAGCTGGCCAGAAGGCTTCAAGTTACAGCTCAGAAACAAAGCAGAAAAAGGCAAAAGGCAGCTTTCGCATTACTTAATCTGTTTATCATCTCTTTCAGGTGACACGTCTGTGAGATTCATAGAGGATGGGAAAGTTCATTTGTGAGTTATCAAAGACACCAGGAAAGACTGCCAAATCAGAGCTCTTTGCCACTCTCTCCTTTTCCAGGCCACAGAGGCAGCTGAAAAGTAGAGACCATATTTTCAACAGCAGAATATGTCTTCTGTCTGGCTGGGTCCTGCACAAGTAACTCCCAAACTTCAGGGAGGGCCCAGCAAAGTACTTTAAAACCTTCATAAAGCATCACAAGGCAATTTGAATGCCCTAGTGTCAAATTTTTAACTAACACCACTATAACTTTACAATTGAACTAAACAAACTTGCTGTGAATTATTTTACTCAATCCACAATCTGTGAAGGAATGCAATGTCCTGTAGTCCCTAGTGCACACCAGAAAGAGAATCCTATAGAAATGTATGAGGCTCTTCATTGTGGTACATGGCACTCTTAAAAAATTCTTCCTTCCTATCTCTAAGACTGTTTATATAGCAGCTCTCAAACTACACTGTGATAAGGGACTGAATCCTGGGTACAAACAAATGAATTGAGACCAGTTGGATGGAGAACAGAAGATGTGGATCATGGAGGGAAAGGCATGAGGTAGCTGTGCTCCATCCTGGTCCCAACACGATACTGCGCTAGACACATGGATAGTTCCCCTGCCAGAGGGCCTCCCATGCACAAACAGCCCTCCCTCCCTCCTCTCACATAACACAGGGCTGAGATACACTATAATAGCAATCAGCAGTCACAACGAAGTACTAGAATTGTGATGAGTTACCACAACAAAGGGACAAATGTTTGAAATTAGCAGCACATAAAAACTAGTATTGGTTTCTGCTGGCCATAAATAGTAAGAGGACATGTCCAACACTGCAGGTATTTCTGTAGCATACAAATACCCAACACAGCGTTAAGAGAGCTACCCAGGAACAAGGAGAGCTGTAGACACAGATTGGAATACTTTCTCAGCCAGTCACACTATTACCAGGTCTTGAGGGTGAGGTCTGCTATCGCAGCACCCCACTACAGACTGCGGTGTTGGCATACTCCACAAAGAAGTCAAGAAAGAAAAGGCAACAACATTCCTAGTTCACATAGTTACATGCTAGCATTGAAAGTGTTTCCATCAACAGCTTCTAACTGACAGCCAAAAATAACATTACACTTTCCTTACAAAAGTCTCGCATCCAATAGACCAAACATTAAGATGTCTGGAAATAAACCATTAATGGATTCATCAGTTTCCAGATCCTATTTAATACCTGATTATTATGTATCGCTATAGTCAATTTATAGCACCCATTCAGGCTTCCATATTTCATTCTGAGGGGGAAATGTATTTAAACAGAACAAGTATCCATGTAACCACAAAGTAACAAATCTTTTTTAGTATGTAGAATAGTAAATATGTAATAAAGACTTTTAAAGCAATGTTACTCCAGTGAACATATTTGAGTGAATGTACTCCCAAGAACTACATTTTGATAAAAAAATCATTTAGTCTGTTACAGAATGACTGATAGCATTATGAAGAACAGTGGCTGCAAAGCTATTTAAAGTTTAGGCAAAGGAAAACCTTCATTTTCTGTCACTGTACTGGCTTTATAACTATTAGGGATTATTTGTGCATAGGACTCCTCTGTCAAAGAACGCATTGTGATGGGTGTCATATAGACACAGAACAAAACGACCAGTCTTTGCCTTATGCTAAATAACAAGTTGCAGATGTAATTAACATAGTTTATAAAAGATAGAAACTTTAAACAGAAAGTAGGATTTTGAGAAGTCCTGCATTAACATCTTTTAATATCTGAATATTCAGTACATTTTAAGATGCAAAATGAACGTTCATGTGCCGTTGTAATTTAAATGAAAAGAAGCAATGAGGAAATTTGCATGATAGTCTAGAAACAACCAACCTTGAGTTCTAGCCTTTGCCTGCAGCATTTTAATTTTTGGCACTCTTAAAAAGCCAAATTTAATATTTTTGGCTAGAATTGAGATTGTACATATTACAGTACTTCAATCTAGTTGAACTGAATTCTTTTCTGCAGGAAGGCTTCCTTCTTAAAACCTCTAAGAGATCCTAGGAGCTGTGGCAACATGGGTACCTGTCAGAGTCAATCGCAGAGTGTGTGTACAGTGATGGTGAGAGGTTTGTGTGATGACAGTATGGAAGCAGTATAAGAAGCTGGAAAAGAGCAGGCCTTTAACCCCACTGAGAACTTTAGTCCTTTCCATGTCTATCAAGGTTACTTTAAGCCTTCACATATTTGGTATTTGCCTCAAAGTCATTACATTTGGAAAATTTTGTTCAAGGCTAAAAAGCAAGTTGTCATGTCAGACCTTTCACAGACAATATCCAGCCACTTGCCCTTTCCATTTATAAAATATTAAAATCCATCTTGAAATGCTTTTGCTGATCTCAATTGTGGAAGCACAGTAGAAGGAACAAATGGCCTATTGCCTTTGGGGTCAAATACCACAAGACTCATCTCTGCCTCCCTCCATATCCCATTTGTCACACCATCACAAGTTGAGTGAATGGAATTACTTAACAGTCTCTCCCTGTACTACTCCCTGAGTTTCCTCTCTCATCTTCATACAAGCATTTCTGTTTCAGCGTTAGATTAGTTTCTGCCATGTGCAGGAGGCTGCCCACCTTTCTGATCCTACCCTCCTCTCTAAACTACTGAGCTTGTACCACTCTCAGACCATTCCTATCTGGAGTGCTATAGCATTTCTCTAACAGGAGTAAATTACCAGCCGCTGAAATTTGGGTTGCTTGCTTTTTCTCTTTCTTTTCCTCCCCAAATTTTCAAAGTCTGCACAGTTTTAAGTATGTGTTATATACAAACAACAGATGCTACGGCATCTTGTTGTTTGTGGGAGTTGCCTTCAAGCCGTATCATGCAGCTTTTGGGATTTCTGTTGGAGCCAAGCAAGCCGGGGAGGGAGCGGAGCTGAGCGACAATGGGAATATCCGGCTCTGCCTCCCGCTGGAAAAAACAGCAACAACAGGAGGGGAAGGGAAGATTCCCCGACACTGGATGACAATTGTCCTATTTTGGGGAGCTCAGGAAGTGGGAAGTCACCCTAACAGCTCCACTGGGTGACTTTTCCAAGAAAACTTCCCAAGCTATTTAGCGAGCCGGCGAGAGACGTCCTGCCAGTCCTCCTGCCGTACCGCCAAGCTCCCCAGCGCCTGCGGTCCCTCCCTCAGCCCCAGCTAAGCCGCCTCACGGCGGCGATCCCGTCCCGGCTGACGGGACCGGCAGCAGCGGCCGCCCCTCGCAGCCGCCCCGGTACTTCCCCTCCGCCGCGGCGGCCGCGACCTCCCCGCGCCCCCGGCTGCGCCCCGCCGCACCTTTTGCTCAGAGGCCGGACCCGCACGGCCACCTTGACGTTGGCCATGGCTCCGCTCACGCCCCGCAGTCCCGGCCACCCGCGCCCTGGCCCCTCATCCCGCCCTCCGCCCGGGATGGGGAGGAGCGGGGAGGAGTGGAGCCGCCCGTCCCGCCCCGGAGGGGAGAGCCCGGCCCAGGCAGCCCCCGCGGAGCGGGTGGAAGGGAAACTTCCGCGAGTGGAGAGGGGGCGTTTCGGGAAAAGTTTGCCCGGAGCACCCGCACGGCAGCCTCTCCAGCACCCGAACCCCGTTTTTTGCCTGAAACAGGTCTGCCCGGGAGAGCGGGACCCCCAGAGTAAGACACGTTGATTTCACACTTTATATCCCCGGGGATACCACTGCGCTCCCCCCCAAATTCTCATTTGCAGCAAAACAACGCGGCCTTTACCTCAGAGTTCAATACCGACAGTCCGATTAGACGGGTACCGCCGTGAAGGCGCTCACTAGGGACCAGCACTGTAAGCACTCCACATTAATTCGACAGGAATTTAGGCAAGACGACTATCCCTTCCATATAAGCGCTAAAGGAAAGGTCTCAAGTGCTTTAGATTTCTTTTGCTTCTCCTTTGAGAACCTCCAGTATTCGTGTGGGTCGTACTTATGGTCTAAAAGAAAATTTTCAAACTTCCAAAGAACTATAATTGAAATCAATGTCAAACTGTTGCATTGATAAAGGTTTGTGTTTAGACTAATATAAGAACCACGGAAAGACTTTTAAAACATTCTTGTTAGAATATTGTCCCTATCAGCTACTGATGTTATCGTGAAGATGCAAGAGCAAGTAGTGTTGGCATAAAGAAGATGCCAGGCTTGATAGACAATTCCTGTTTAGTTTTGACAATTCCATTTGCCAGTTCTGTTACTCAGTTTTAAATGCATTTTTTCTGGTTTTGCATTTCAAATTATGATAAACTGAGCTGTATCTGAATATCATATAGGAGTGTTTTACAGTCCTCTACTGTTTTTACATTTAAACAACTTCTGTTTGAATTGCCTTTCAACTGAACTATTTTTTTTGGACTTTAAGTATAGTTCTTTTCATGATACAATTTGCCTTAAGCTCCAGAAATGTTTCATCTAAATGAAAAAGGTACCACAACTCAGAAACCTTCCAGAGTCAGTATGGGATAGATCCTTTGGACCTGACACTTCATTCATGACTCACCCCAGAGATGCTAAAATGAATATCTACAAGCTGTGAATCACTGTATACTTCAATAGATTTATCCCTTTACATCATACTGAAGAATTAATTGGTACATCAATGGCAAATGGCAATTAGCTAAACTCTACCAACTCCACAATCAACTCTTCAGTAACAGACACAGTAAAAAAGAAAACACGCTTAACTCTTTGGGATATGGCAAAAACGTGTATTTCAAGGAATTATAATGAACAAACTAACTAAAAATGTTTTCACTGTACTCTAAAATTATTAAATTACAACAGCTTTAATTTGCCTGACCCAAATCATCACCGTAAGACAATGAGAGAGGCTAAGCCTGTGATAGAGGTACAGGACACTGATTTACACAAACACAGAAAAGACCTCTGAGATCATCGAGTCCAACCTATGACCACCTCCCATCCTGAAGAAGTCCACAAATCTGGATTCTGTTTCTTCCCACTTCACAGAATATGCAAAGCATTTTCAGTAAAAATGTCAGCTCCTCTGCAGTTGTGTGGAAGACTTTTGTTTCCACATCTGAAACAACATTGACATGGGACTTTGTACTCAAATTCTGCAACGATGTATAGCAAGTGTTCACACAAAGACCCCACTAAAGTCTGTGGAGAATCAAACACCAGTTTATATTCTCAGATTCTATCTAGTGACATTCTGCTTGACCTAATCAAAATTGTTTCTATCCTCTTAACTTTTCTCAACAGCAGCAGAAAGGAATGTCAGTTATACTTACATAGTATGCTAGAGAATTGTTAAGTTGGATGCCTTGTCATCACACCCAGCAGAATGATGTAGTCCAAAAGATCAGAACGGGATTCTCAGAAAATTTCAAATATTAAATAGACCAGTTGCAAGTAAGTCATAATAGAGTGTGTTCAACAAAGAGCCAAAGATTTCTTTCCTAATTCTACTTTTAAACGCAATAATCAGATGAACTTGTGAAATTTGTGGTACTGAGCCACCTAGTGGTTACTTTCAAAAAGCAAAGGGCTTCTATTTCAGCAACAGAGATCAACAGACTGGATGTATGAAGAATTCAGATAAATGACACGACAGTACAATGGAATACATCCGCACCACTTCCAGTCTGCTCTGTATCCCGAATACAAAACTGGACATCCTCCACAGACAACCAACTATCCTGCTTTATAGATATGTATGTATATATATATATATGTCCTGCCAGTAACATTTTACCAACCAGTCTTTTCCTGATCTAGAAGTCAGGTTACAAACTGGAACAATCAATGCTTTTGATAAACTGTTGGTCTTAGCCATGGAATAAAAGTTTTATTCTAAGGGGGACACTGACAGTAGAACAGGCAATGGAAGAAGAGGATCTGAAGAATATATTTATCACTACCACTGAAGTATGGTTTGCAAATTGGTCGATCTGTCTTATATCATCAAGTCCATTCCCCGCTTTCCCACAAAAGCACATAATAGTAAAAATAAACTGTAACTTGAAACTAATTTAATTTCATGGTTGGAACTCCTGTGGAAGCATAAGCTTTCGTCTGTAATTTTAATTTATGGGATTTTGCAACAAAATAAAAAGCAAGAAACTGAGTTCTTGAAATCTAGTGCTTTTATTAAAGTTTAAAGTGGCATAAAAAATACAATGTTTTATCAAGATTCTTAAAAAAAATTAATAAAGACACTAGAGCAAATACATAAGAAATTATCAAAACAAATTTCCATTGAAGATACAGCCTCCAAGGGAATCCTATCCAGCTACTCCAAAAAGTAATTCCTTAACAGGCTTCTCAATAGCCTGTCTTCCTGTGAGCTACTGCTCACTATCCTTTTTTTCCAGTAAATAGTTGGAGAACTGTTACTTAATAACAGAAATACAACTACCTGCACAGTCTCTACTGGATTACAACACAACTGTGTTGCAGTTTTCACAGAAGACCATAAGAAAGTAGTTTTTTGAAGGAGGAAATCCTATTTGAGGAAAATGATTTGTTAGGTTAAATATAAGCCAAAGTCCAATTCAGCACGATGGCGTATGCTGTCAGAATACACTTCTTTTTGCAGTTCTCTCCATTTCAGTATTTGCTCTGTCAGCTCCTCCAATTCCATCACGAACACCTCCGTTTTTGTCAAAGCGGTGTCCTAAAGCAGAAAAGGGTTGGATTTAATCTCTGTATATTCCGTCAATCTAGCAGGACATAAAAATAACCTAAACAATTAAACAGCATTCCATTCTTAATGCTGGACAAGACAGCAGGCTCAGTTCTACTCACCATATTCTTTATTATATTTGGCACCTGAGGGATGCTTCTTACAGACTGCAAATGGCTTTCAAGCTTCTCAGTAAAAGTCACAGCATCAGTCAACAACTCTACTATACACCTGTAACCAAGAATGAGCCCTCTACTCAAAAGCTGTGCTAAACAATGAGAATTTAATACTTACAAGTTCTTATTTCTTTGCCCCGATTTTCTTAGTCCTCTTCTCCAGTTTTATGCATGTTCCCAACACCTAATTAATTTTTCTGCAATTACACTTATTTTATGACTCTCAGCAACAAGTAGGGCAGGAATTACAGAAGTAATATCCACTTCTTCAGTAACTGGTTAGATTTTTAGACCGTAAGAAGAAGGACTATATTTTTAAAACATGCACTATGCATGTCTGGCAATCATTCACACTTATTCTGAGCAAGTGACAGGGGAAGGAAGATACTCAACACTTAAGTAACAATTCCTGCTCTAGAGAAGCTTAATGAATCAAGCATTTAGCACATTTGTTTAAAACAATACATTGCAAGTTGTTCTGTAGTCTTCTGAAGACAACACCAATAACCTAAGTAAATATTCAGAAAAATATGTATCACTACCTTCCTGTGAATTTATCAAAAACTAAACTACTAGCTTTTAGCTGAGGTTCTGCTACCATTTTTTACTTCTATACTTAGCAATGGAAAGATGAATGAAAGCATGTGATTTTTGCTGCCTACTAGTTCAAATTAATTTGGACTCATGCAAACAAAGAACAATTATTTTCTGTGTGCCTACTTGTGGAAAGTAGCTTCAATAGGCAGGCTCTCTTGATATCTGGGTTTTATCAACCTCTTTCTGAGAGCTCTCTTCTCTTTCAGTACAGCTTCCAAGTGACTGTTCATATCTTGCAAAATCTCATACTTTTTCCCTATAAAATAAAATTGCAAAGTTGAACCTACTGTCCTGCTAAAACAAGAGCAACATTTCTTCTGGAGAAAGACAGAGAGAGAAAAAACACTGATCTATTGCACTGGACAATTTACACGCAAGAGAGACATTAGTCAGAATGGTGTTTGTTGGAGTGTGTGTGATTTAGTATCAGCATGCACCTCAAAGTCACAATACCTCCTTTAAAGAGATACAGATATGTTAATGGTTTTACATTATCTATAGTTTTAAATAAATTCTATTTGAGATGAAGTCAATTTCTTGAACTATACCATAGCACTGAAGTAATACAATAGATTTCATTAGCCTAGCACAATAGTAGCAAGCTAGAATGTTTTTAAGCATCCATAAAATCATAGTGTGAAAAGTGTGAAATAATAAAGAAATGAATACAAATGCTCCCGAAGTGCTAAATTAAAAATGCAAGTAATTTTAGGGGCATAGAGATGCAACAGAAATACACTGAGTTTCTGGAAAAGAAGTACAGCAGCACATGCAGGCCAAGCGTTACTGATGATCTCAGAACTCACGCTCCACTGATACTGGGAAGCTGAGCACCCCCTCACACTTTTTTGGAGAATGAGTTGCACACAGAGCTTCTACTGAGACAGCAGAAAGTGCAAGTTCAAATAGTATGGAAACATTCTTTAGGTGCTAATAAAACCTGTACCACCTCTAACAAGCTATCTAGAGATGACAGAAATGTGATATACTCAGATGAAATATTAATCTGCTGATTAAGTAATTTAAGACTCTTAGTTTTTGTCTGGTATAACTGCACTTACCTAAGTAAAAAAGGTGAGTAATGTCTGCTGTCTCATTCTCCAACTGCATCATTTCAGTTTTCAGTTTTATCTACAACAATAATAACATCAAATGAAAATTCATCTTAAACATACTTATCCAGATATTGTTGACTCTCTTGGGGTGGAGGAGGAAGTAGAAAGAGAAAAAATGAGAGCATACATGTGAAAGAGAGTGAGCATTTGTGTGAGAGCATGTTACCATGCCCCCTGAAGTGTTTCTACTACTGGGTGGTAGTAGTTGGTCAATAGGAAACAACTGTTTAAAAAAAACAATTAAATAATTTTGCAACTTATTGATAATTTGTGCTGGAAAAGACAGATCCTGTAATTCATTCCTAAAACACAGAAACTTATGATAGACTCATAGAATAGTTTGGGTTGGAAGGCACCTTGAAGATCATCTAGTTCCAAATGCCTGCCAAGGGCAAGGATATCACCCACTAGACCAAGTTGTTCAGAGCCCCATCCAACCTGGCCTTAAACACTTCCAGGGATGGGGCATTCACAACTTCTCTTGGCAACCTGTTCCAATGCCTCACTATCCTCACAGTAAAGAATTTCTTCCTAATATTTAAATCTAAATCTCTCCTCTTAGTTTAAAGCCATTCTGCCTTGTCCTAGCACTATCTACTCATGTAAAAAAAAAAAAAAAATCATTCTCCCTCTTTTTTAAGCCCCCTTTAAGTACTGGAAGGCTGCCAAACAACTCCAGCTCTCTCAGCCTGTCTTCACAGGAGAGGTGCTCCAGCCCTCTGATCATCTTCATGGCCCTTTCCTGGACTGTCTTTCTTACGCTGATAACCCCAGACCTATATGCAGAGACATAGTAGAAAAGGAAACAAGGACACAAGGACAGAGTAGAAAAGGAGAATCATCTCCCTCAATCTCCTGGATGCTTTTGATGCAGCCCAGGATGAGGTTGCCTTTCTGGGCTGTGAGCCCACACTGTTGGCTCACGTCCAGCTCTTCATCCACGAGAACCCCTAAGTCCTTCACCGCAGGGCTGCTCGTGATAAGCTCATCTCCCAGTCTGTACTCAGGTCTGAGACTGCCCCAACCCAGGTGCAGAAGCTTACACTTGGACCTGGTGAATTTGATAACTTCCCATGGGCCCACTTCTCAAGCCTGTCCAGGCCCCTCTGGATAATATCCTGTCCTTCTGTTGTGTCAACTGCACTGCTCAGCTTTGTGTCATCTGCAAACTTGCTGAAGGTGCACTTGATCTCGCTGTCTATGCCATTGATAAAGATATTAAAAAGTACCAGTCCCAAGACAGAGCCTTGACGGACACTACTTGTCACTAGTCTTCACCTGCACATAGAGCCATTGACCACAACTTGCTGGCTGTTTTCATCCAGCCAATTCCTTAATCACTCTTCAAATCCATGTCTCTCCTACAAAGTAAGTTTCATAATCTATATAGTGTCTAAAACAACATTATAAAATACAAGCCAACAGCCAATTCAGGCAGTAGGAAATGACTGAGGTTACCTCTTGGTAACCAACAAAATGGTCTAGTTGCCTATAAAGAAATACATTTCTGTGAACTGAAGTCAGCTACAAATTTTTATTTACTTTTCAGTTTCTTCAGAACACTTCAGGTAACACTTCAGTTAAAGGTGCAGCTTTCTGAGTCTTTCTACTTACAGTAAAAACTTTCGTTTCATAGTTTTGTTCTTACCACTATGACAACTCAGTCCACTGAGGAAAAAAGCGCCAACTGTTAAAGAGCTGAACTGTTAAAAAACCTCAAAACATGAAACATGGCACATGGCAGCCTGACACTTCATTGGGAGCTCTGTACTACCTCCAAGTACTGAAGTGTTGAGTGTACACTGACAACAGTAAAGGCTGTACCTCATTGATTTCAGCTTGCATGTTTGCCATTCTTTCCATCTCTGAGAATTTCACAAAGCATGGCGTTTCTCTGCGAGTTAAATCCAATGTCTCCTGTAAAAAGAAAACAGTGAGAAAACACACAGTCGGCAGCAAGAACGTATCAGGCACATTCTCAATAATGGCTTTTAATGGTTTAGAGTTATTGATGCTCTCCTGCGCTATGCGATACAGTACGTTTCGCCCGAACAACCCATAGGACACAAGCATTATTTCGCGGCGCTTTTCCCCACTGCCGACAGCTCGCGCAGCCCCCCGGCCCCGGGTGGTACCTGAGTCACGGCCTTCGCCGCCAGGCACCGCTCCAGCAGCGCGGCCGCCGCCGAGGGCTGCCCGGGCTTCCAGAGCGGGCGGGAGCCGCTCCGCTCCTCATGGCTGCTCACGTCCAGCCCCGAGCTCAGCTCCAGCTTGGGCTCGTCCACCCTGCGGGGGCAGGGCCTGGCGGACTCCACGGCTGCGAGTGCGCGGCAGGGCCTCTCTAGCCCGCCGGGCTTTCCAGTCTCCCGGTGGGACGCCTCCGACACGGAGAGCCCGCCGGCCGCCATGCTGGGCGTGGCAGGAAATGGGACGCGCGTCCGGTTCCGGGCAGCCGGTGGGCGCCGCTGAAGCGGAGGTTCTGGAAGGACGGAGCGAGGGGGCCGTGCGAGGGCTCCGCCGCTGCGGAACTTCTGCGTGCGGAGCCCGGACAGGTGGGTTGGGCCGGGCCGGACCGGGCCGGGCCAAACCGGGCCTGGCCTGACTCGGCTGCCGCCGGCTGACCCCGGCTGCCCTCGACGGGGCTGGGGTCGGGGCCCGAGCAGCCGCGAAGGGGTTGGGGCGGGAGCTGCTGCCGTGGCGCCGGAAGCGCTTCTCTCCTGTCGTGCTCTCCGTGCCGGCTGCTTAAGAGGTGTCCCAGGCTTTATTTGCCATTGCGAACCCGGCACTAATCCTCCGGCCCGTGACTCGTGCGTCCTGGGATTAAACGCTGCTGGGATAACGAAGATGGATGTCGTGTGTCTGCAAACAGGGCCACGGCAGAGGAGTCAGTTCTCTGTTAAATAGAATAAATGTTTCCAAAAACGCAAATAAAACCGTAGTATTGTCGGCAGGCCAGGGCTGTTAGGTGCCGCAGGAATCACGGCCAGTTTTCGTGGAGAATCTCCTTACGCTACAGGACGCTGAAAGGCGAAATGTGCAGCTTTTCCACTTAGTTTTAACTGTGCTTGTTACATCGTTTCCATAATAAAACTGCTATAATGAAGGCACCTTAAGCTAGGCACATCTTTTGAGTTGTAGGTTTTAGTTATGAGGGAGATGAAAACGCAGCAGTGAAATGTTTCAGTGTGTTGAAATGCCTGTAGTGTTGGAGAGAGTGCACATAAAATGACTTCTTACATTTGCTTTATCACAGAGACTTTGGATTGCAGTTCTGTAGCACAGAGTAACAGAGAAACTGGCTGAGACTGTCACTCGAATGCCCTGTGCTTGACAGAGAATTGCTAGGATGGGCAACAGTGCATTAAAAGCCCACCTGGAGACAGCACAGAAAACTGGTGTGTTTCAGCTGACTGGAAAGGGACTTACTGAGGTAATGTAACAGTAGGGGAAACATGGCTGTTTGTGTGCATGACCGACACTTTCGGAGAGAAATTCCCACCTCATTGTCATAACGCATGTATTTCTCGCAAACGGTGATGGAAAATATTTCAAGATTTATTTTCTTTTTTCCTTTTTGCCTGCATTGTCTTCTGACTGAGGATTTGTCTGTCAGGGCACTTGTATGACCTTGTGTTCTAGAGTGCGTATATGTTCAAGAACTATTAGTTATGATGTACTTTTTTAAAAAAACGGCTATAAGCTTGAAGGGGAAAATATACATTTTGTAAGCATATTGTTACTTAGAAAGATACTCCACAATTTGTTACATTTAGATACTTAAACTGTATTTAATTGTAGTCATACCAATAGTCTGTTCATTGGGCTGTAAGCATCCTGAGAGTTTATTATATTGGAAATTGTCTTGACTTAGACTCAACTACAGAAAAACACACCATGTTCTGGAACCATTAGTCAAGCAGCAGGTCACAGGATAGCCAAAATAACTATATTGCCGTAATTTTCCAAGACTTCTCCAAAGTGTCTTCTTCCACTGTGCTGCCTTCTCTCTTTTTCTCTGTCAAACCAAAGGAGAATCAAACCCACTTGCTCAGTTTCAAGGCTCAGTACCAAAGTGATACAGGGTGTAAATAAGAGTAAGGAAAATGCTATACCTAATTATTGAAAAAGGAAAGCAAGTGAAAGATTTCCCAATCTTACTCTGCTAAAATATGTCATTGTTATCTGGCTGTAGGATATTTTAAATGACAGGCATGTTTAAGAGAAGCACACAAGAGGACTCAAATGTAAACAAGTTTCCTTCTCCCTTTTTAATTTTAATACTTTGGATGAAAAACTACTCCTCGTAGATATTAGTGTTTTCTTTATATGCTTTTTTACTTCCCCAGATGAAAAAATATTTTTAAAAATATGCATTAAGCAAATTTGCCAATTACACCATGGTGATTGGACATCGCAATGCATATGACAGTATGTAATAGTGATCCAAATTCCAGTTAAAATTTTAAGCTGTATAACTTGAACATTCAAAATTGTATCAACTGTTTAAATGCTGTATCTTTTTTCTCCCCCATAGTTTCCTGAAGATCTGCAGAAGCTAACAAGCAACTTAAGGACAATAGATTTGTCGAACAACAAAATAGAACTCTTGCCACCTCTCATTGGAAAATTTTCCTTTTTGAAGAGCCTTGCTCTAAACAACAACAAACTGAGTATGCCTGCTAATTAATATCTCCACAGATTTTTAAAATAATAACCTGTGTGCTTTGATCAGAAACTAAATTTATTAAATTTAACTCTCACAGGATGTAAACGGGGAGGTTAGTCACTTAAACTGAAATTTTTGGAATTCATGTACAGCATAAAAATCCCAAAAACAGAAACTCTACAAAATTAGTTGCCAGCTTAGTTGTCTTATGTTTTACAATGACACATGAGCACTTAAAATCATAAGGTTTTTGTTCTGTGACTTGTCTGATCTGAGGGTTTAACAGTGTCATATGGTTTAGTACTTGCATAGAGAACAGGTAATGAAGATGATGATGATGTAGACAATGTTGCTGGCCATTCAGAGGTTGTTACTGCTTCTGTTCGACAAACATCCAACTTTATGGAAAAATTAGAATGAGGTAAAGAAACTAGGTTTTAATGCATTAATTAGGTATTATCTGCCTTTTTGAAACAAACATAATTTACAAACCTTTGACTCCATAGTGCAACTCAGGAGTGCTAAAGGTTATACACCTGTGTAGGCAGAATGAGGGTTGAATGGAAAATGGGGAGGAAGTCTGTGAGAAATTACTTAATATAGTACTGCTCTCCATGCAGAAGCTTACTTGAATTAAAGAGGTATTAATGTTTACTGCTCTTAGTTCAGGTCATATGTTCTGTCATTTATTTGTAGATGCTTTACCTGAGGAGCTGTGTAAACTGAAAAAACTGGAAACACTGCACTTGAATGGCAATCACTTGAGGCAGTTACCGGCTGCATTTGGACAACTTTCAGCTCTCAAAACCCTGAGCCTTTCTGGAAACCAGCTTCGGACTGTGCCTACACAACTCTGTGGTCTTCGCCACTTAGATGTGGTAGATCTTTCGAAAAACCAGATCCAAAATGTGCCCGACAGCGTGGGAGAATTGCAGGCTATCGAACTCAATTTGAATCAGAATCAGGTCTGGTAATTGAGATATTACCTAGATTTAGAACATGGTTTATCTTGGACTTAGTACATCCACGGAACATAAGATGAGAGTATCAAAACTAGAATTTACGTACCAGTACATCCAAGTGCCTGATTTGATTAACAAATCCGGAATTTAGTCAGGCAGAAAATTATTTGAACAGTTCTTGAGTAGGAATGTGGTAAACATATGTGTAGGTTGCCTGTCATCATGGAAGAAAAAAAAATTACTTGGATTTTTGATAATTTGTTGCTTATGCATTCTAACTAGTTAATGTAGTTTATATTTACAACATGGTAATTGTTCTGTATAAGTCTGAAACAAGTCACTTTAATGATCATGGATCACTACCATTTTAATCTGATTTCTCTTTTCTGTTTATTTCTACAAGATTTCCCAGATCTCAGTGCAGATATCCCACTGTCCACGCCTCAAAGTCTTGCGTTTAGAAGAAAACTGTCTAGAACTCAGCATGCTTCCTCAAAGTATCCTTAGTGATTCCCAGATCTCACTGCTTGCAGTAGAAGGCAACCTCTTTGAAATCAAGAAACTCAGAGAACTGGAAGGTTATGACAAGGTTTGTGGGTTGTGGGGGGTTTTTTTTGGTTGTTTTTTGTTTGTTTGTTTGTTTGTTTGTTTATTTGTTTTTTTTAGTTGGGGTTTTTTTGTTTTGTGTTTTTTTAACAAGTGAAGTCCTTACCCGGTACCTCCTCAGAATACTAAGCATTTATGCTGGTGAATAAAAGCACAAAATAGTATATTGGTATTGTCACTGGTATTGGATTCACAGCTTATCTCTAAAAAGAATATCAAGAGTTCTTCAAATATTAACTTTCTCATAGGATTCAGGATTAATGATTTTCATCAGCATCTCTTAAAAGGCAGCTAATGATGACAGGTGTGTGTCTTCACTTTGATGGGACAAAAAATAATGGATGCTTCATATTTAACATTATTTCATCTTTAACACTTGAGACTTGACCATTAGTCTGAATTGCAGCAAATGGCATAAATTTTTGGGGAGTTTTTTGTTCATTTGAAATTAAAGCTCTGATGGTTACATCTGGGATATAAAAATATGCTTTAGATGCAGAATGTTTTTGAGTCTGAGTGCAGAAGCTTAGCTGCTTTTAGCAGTAACGAATCCTCTATTAATTTCTGAATCTTAGATGGTTTTTGTTTTCTTTGTAGTACATGGAACGATTTACAGCTACAAAGAAGAAGTTTGCATGATCATTATTCTGACCCGGTATGTTACTAATAAGAAGAGAGACTAGAAGTACCTGCTTCACTGACTTAAACCAAGACTGATGAAGGAAATGATCAGAGTACTCCTCCTCTAGTAGTCTAATAGAGCCTGTTAAGGCTGCATTGAATAAACTTGAACTAGAGAACATAGGTATTGAACTGATGAACCTGCCCAGGGGCCAGTTTTGATTTTTGTGCCACAATAGCTTTTAACACAGTACGTGTTCTCCTTTGTCACGGCTTGTTCTTTCACAGAGAAAGGGAATGAGCATTTCAAAGTTGCCAGTTCCCTTTTGTCATGAAGCTGGCTGTTGATTTGTAAGAGGATTATTTCTTCTGGAAACATTTTTCCATGATAGCACATGGAAGTTCTACCACCAAAGCATTGTATGTCTTGCAGTAAGCACTATTCTACAGAGAAGAACTTCTATAGGCAAGGTTCTAATTTATAACCTGTATGAGTTTTTTTTATGAAGCACAAGTAGTTGTGGTTAAATGTTTTATTAACAGCTTCCAGTAAACAAATTGTGGTTTGAGCATCCTTCATTCATATTTTATTGTATAGGCTTTCTTTTCCCATAAGCAAGAATTGCACTACAGCCCACTTCTGCTTGAGCTTTATTGAATAAAAATTAGGTTCATCTTCAATGTATTTACTAAAAATGTATATTGCTAGAAAATACAATATCCTTGCACTGACTCGTGTACAGAGCAATGCTGAAGGTTTTAGTCATCAGCTCACTGCTGCTGCCTTACTACCAAAAGCACCTAGAAAGAGGTAAAAATGTGTACAATTATGTAACTTATACTGAAAAGGAAAATGTACTTGTATATTTTAGTAAATTATTTTCAAAAAATCAGTTCATTTGGTGTAACTTTTGCTGTTTTCACTTTAATAAGTAGTATTAAGCTGTCACTGAAAGCCCTCACTTAGGTACTTGGGTCTGTCAGTTGTTGGTAACAGCTACACTTCAACATAACAGCCAAAATTAAGATTAGCAGTAAGTGGTTCTTTTATAAGATACTAAGAGAGGTATCTAGTTCCCTATTTGTAGCTATTCAAAGGATGGATGTGATCCATCATTTAACAGGCAACCAGTTTGTCATGGTTTGAAAATTGCCCCCCTGGGAGCCAGGGGGCCTAGAGGTGATTGGGTGCCAGGGCAGTCTCCCCTGGAGGGCCAATCACTGCTTGTTTTGTTCGCTCCTGTGAAAAATCATATATACACAACTGCGGGAGTTGTTGGCAATCAGTCTGTCTGTCTGCTGCTGTGTGGGTGTGTGGGTGTGAGAAAGGCCCACGGGTGGCAGGCCCCCCTTTTTTCCCCTCCGGGGGAAAGGGGGGCCCTGCGGCCCACAACTCTAGACTAAGCCAGGATTGGAGGCAGCATTGGAGTGAGTGTGTGTTATGAGGGAAGGGACTCACAGCACCTAAAGGTAAGCAGGAGAGAGGAGCCAAGCCCTCTTCCCCCCACCTTTACAGCTAGACCGCGGACGGGGCTTCTTCTTTTCCCTCTCACTGTAGAGTAGAGGGAGGCTCAGCATTGGAGCAGAGCCAGAGTGGACGGGTGGAATGCAGCCCGGTGTCAGGGAGATAACCCCAGGCAAAATTGGAGATGGACCAGAGAAAGGCCTGGAGGATGTCCTTGCAGTGATTTAAAACGGAGGACAGCTGAAAACTTGGAGAAGGAATGAACATTCCAGGAATGAACTATGATAAGCTGAACTGAACTACAGCAGCACAGAACTGAGGTATGAGAGAGAGAATGACACAGCAGAGATGGCACAGAACCAAGGAGAAAGGACTCAGAGCTGTCTTCTTGGACTAAGTTCTTGGACTTCGTGAGGAAGAAAAGACTTCAGCAAACAGCTTCAGGTTAGTAGGGGGAATGAATCAGGTTCCCTGAACACTCCCACAAGAGAAAGACTGGTTACCTATCAGCCTCAAGGGCTTTTCCTGGACTGAATTAAGGGGGAAGCTTAAAGGGACTGATAGAAGTAATATTATATATATAGTTGCTTTTAGCTTGTACAGTATATTTATTTGTGTAAAATAAATGTATATATACTTCCCCTTTTCCCTTATAGAAGCCTCTTGCCTGAAAGTTTCTCTTCGGTGTTGAGATAAAATTGTGGGAAGGGGTGGGGGAAGCCTGGAAATTGGATTTTGGATTTTTGTGGTGGCTCAAACCACCACACAGTTTTCTTTAAGAATCCAATTCCACCCCTTTATGAAAAAAACAACCTACTAGCTTTTCATAAGAAGTAGCTGATGGCAGACAGCATTTCTGAGGCTACTTTGTTTTGCAAGACATAACTAGGGAAGTGCTTTAAGAACACGTAATGCAAGGCCCTATAGAGTCAGAAATCTATTCAGCTTCATAATAATAGATTCCACAGATTATGACATGCAAAGCCAGTAGCAAATAAAGCCTGTGAGCTTGTTCTAAAGTTTACCTCCTTCCACTTGATACCTAAATCCCATTTGAAGTACTAGTTTTTTCCTAGAGAGTTGCTGTGCACAAGATATGAACAGAACAAAGCCTTTCAGTTACCAAACTTCCCTTTGCATTCACCAGCTCTGACAACTCTAGAGTGTTCTATCATCAATATGTATACACTTGGCAATGTGGTGCCACTCTGCTGTGGTGGCATTTTGGTTTTATTATTTTTTACCAGGAAATATGTGTGCACAGAGATGCTGCTTCTCTCATTTAACATTTATCTTTTTTTTCTATTCAACAAAGAGGTGTAAGAAGAGATGGTAGAACAGTTGAAAATTATGGAGTTAGCAATGCTATAAAAAAGTCTTACTGCTTTTGGAAGCATTTGAGAAAATAAGTCAACATTTCTTTTATGTGATCACTAATACATTTAGAAACCTTTCAGTTACTCATTGTTAGGCTCCTTTGCTACTTTGGAGTTATGACAACTATCAGAGCTTTTGTACAGCAAAATGGAGACAGCACCATGGAAAATACTGATTGGAGCAGAGTTAGTTCTGGATTAACAAAACTTGTTCCAGAACAAAGACGACTGTTTCAAGGAAAAAAGAACTGGCTGATACCCTTACATGTTTAACTCACAGCAGTGAATAACTGTGACCAAGTCACATAGTAGAATGCTGTTCTATACATTTCAGTGCTCTGTATCGTCTACCAGTAGTTTTATAAGTGGGAGTTTGTTTTCCCTTCTCATCACCCCTACTCTACAACTGAAGTTATAAAATCATTTTATTTCCATGCACAATTACACTTGCAGTTTCATAGCCTTGGAATTACTGAAGTAGAAGATGCTACCCTAGTTAACAAAGTAAACCATTCATGTATTTTATTTCAGACCTTTTGCTCTCCAATTTTCCATTTCAGTAAGATACACGTCATCCATCTATTCAAACAGCATTTAGACACAGCATTGCTTCAAGTGCAGTGAAGGTGAATTAGCAACTTAGTCACTGTATCATGTAAACAGTGAATTGTTTCACCATACAGCCTTCACAGAGGTAAGTTCCGCAGGTAGCTGCACAAGCAGCACGTGATGCAATTCATACTGTAGCTATTGCTGTATTAAGAAGATTGGTCTTTTGTCAAGGCATAGACTAGCTTGAATTTACCAATTATTGCCATTTAAGTGTACCCCTGGGACATGTGCTGCCTGCTCAGAATAGTTATGAAAGCAGGCTGTTCCTAATATTTTTTTTCCTAGTTACTATATTAGTAATATACTATACTAAAAGTATTTTTTCCAAGCCCTTCCCAGGTAGGCTACTCTCTCTTGCAGCTCAGAACTGTTGCTAGTCAAAAGTCTGTATTTTCCCCCACACCTACTCCCCTTTAAGAGCATTCTGGGAATCTGAAGCTCTACATATTAGAGAAAATACAAACTAAATTGCCTCACAAGTGAAATTGCATTGGCAGGAGGTTAAATCACTAGATTTTACCTACTGGACTATGTATATTCTAGGTATCTGTTACTGATACTTGACTGGAAAGTTTTAAAGGTATTTTTTGTTTCTTTATCATCCTGAAGTATACACCCATGTCAAATTGCAGTCTTTCAAAGAGATAGACACATTTCATAGTTTGAAGCTTGGAGATGTTGATTATACAGGGATCCAAAGTAGACTGTTAAAGTTCACAATATTCCTCTCTTCCCAACCACACCTTATACTTTGTTAGTATTATTCTGTGAAATAAAAATAGAAGAGAAACTTCCTAGTTGCACAGTAGCAACTACTTCTGCCAAGTTTTTCAAGGACAGGAAACTAAACAACGACATTTTTAAGAGAAAATAATTTTAGAACACGTTCAGTTATAAAAGTATGTATTTTTGTGCACAATATATAATTTAACAATCAAAAGCAGAAACTGTAAGCCTTCATTCTTAATAGCATTCAGACATACAAAGATGTACAAGGGTTGATTTCATACCACAGATATGGAAATTAGGCATCTATTCTATAGACAACAGTAAGACAATCCAAGTAGCAGACTGTGTTGTTCACTAACATAAAGGCACCAACTCCCTCATGGATTTGGCTCTTGCAGATCAGAAAATAGTATCGATGCTCCGCTAATACTCAAGCTCAGAGTCTCAGAAATTATTTCCTTGTGTGGTATTCATTGCAATATTACAATTCTGATATACCCATCACAGTGTTCTGTCAGCCAATGTGTTAATTTGTTGTTAGAGCTCAGGTGAGTCAAGAATATGGACTTGTAGTGGCAAGGGAGAAAAACATTCCAATGTTTGGAATGTTCAAATGCTACAGAGCAGGTTTGCATTGTGTAAGCAGAATAAAGGTAACCACTTCAGTCTTCTGTCCCAGGAAGACAATTAAATAATGTATACTTTGCTTTTACAACTAGCAGCAAATAATCCTTCAGTTAACATGAAGTCTGTAAGAAGGAAAAAAAAAGCTCATCCAAAATTCCCTACACTTTCTTATGTAGGTGGTTCTTTGAAGTTTACTATGCCATGTTCTTAAAAAGTACTTCTTTGCTACTTGGGTTTTTAAGCATATAATCTTCATTTACTGATTGGGCAACTAGTAAGCTTTTGAAATTCATTGGCTTTCCAACAATTACCAGAAGCTAGACAGGAGCCAATCCACAGTACTGAAGTATCTAATGCCCTAAAAATGACTTCACCTTCTTCACATAAGGCAAACTGCCACTGGCCTATTTATTACATGCAGCTGTTTCATCCTTTGGTCAGTTGTTTGGGTTTTTCTGTTTTGTTTGGTTAGTTTTTTGTTGAGTTTTGTGTATGTGTGGTTGCTGATTTTGGTTTTTTTCTTTAAATATCAGGTTGTGCTGGGAGTGAACTGAAAATATACCACTAATACTGACTGTATTTCTGCTAAAAAGAAAACAAAATACCTAACACTGTCTAAACATTTCAATGGATTAGTGTCATCTCTAGCCCTGGGATTCAATATTAGTGGCTACAGGATACTTGTAGTCTGTCCTCCCAAAAAAACACCCCATAATGCTATTAGTTTTAATTATTCCTCCAATCAATTTGGTTTGAAGATTTTTGCCATCCAACACTGAGTATCATGGGTTACTCCAAAGCATCATTTTCAACTGTAAAACACGCATAGTATATAGCTGGGTGGAGTTAAAATTATATAAGCCACTTGCAATTTAATTACTATAAAGATTTAAAGAAAAATTCTGGAAATAAATCTAATTATACTACAGTAAAACCAAAATGTTTTTCTTCATAGGAAAGAGCTTCACCTCACCTGGTCAGAAACTCCTCTATTCTGCAATAGAACAAGAACTTTTAGTTGCAAGTAACTTGGACATGTAATATTTCCAATTGCCAGTCCCAATATCTGCAATAATAAACCAGTCAGGAAACTATTTAGAACTAGTTTATTTAGAACTAGCATACAGTTCATAAATGGCTACTTCTTCCTCCAGACCTGTGACAAAAAAGTTTCATAATAAGCTTCTCTGGTTTTGATAGGTTTAAAAAGTACTCCCAAAGTCACTGCTGACAGCAAACTCTGCACCAGATTTCAGTCACTATTTTGTACTGGAGAAAGGCACAAACTGAACTCCAGTGAAAACTGGCCAAAAGAGAATAAGATATGGGATGCAAGAGATCTGCATGCTTTTCTACTCAGTTTCTTCCAGTTTAGATGCATCATTCAAACACTTAGAAATTAACTTTCAGATGAGGGGTGTAAAAATTTCCATCAAATAAATACTTCAGGGACATAGTTTTATTTTCTTCTACTCATGTGTGCACAGGGTTTAGATCAGGCATATATATACACGCACAACAAATATCAGAACAATGCAGCATGATTTCCTAGTCATGGCCTCCAAAGTGATGCCAATTTACAGTAAAGAAATGGAAACCTCTATATCCCTCCAGTTACCATTAAAGTTCATGTGGTTACAAAGTGTTTTAAAGCCCTCAACTCACAAGCTGTAAGTAATGGGCCTCTTCAATTTTGTGATCCACAAACTCAACCCCAAACCAGTCATGTGGTTTGGATTGTAAAGCTATGGTTAGCATGCTAGAGATACAAGTTAGACAATGTTCACCAAGTCCCTATTTTAGTGAAGACACTCAACTTATGAGGTATTTCAAACAGTGCAAAGTGCCCTCTCCAACTTTCCACAACTGTGAATTCAGGTTACCCCTGCTTGTTCAACTTCAATAAAAGGACTGTATTTTCGGTGCAAGAAATTAAAAAAAAAAAAATTAAAAAAAAAGAAAAACTGAGAGGAGGAATAAAACATGCAAGAAGATTCTCAAAGCCCTAATACTTTTAGCCCTGAGCAGTATAGAGGAAGTGAAGGCAGATGAGAAGAAGGAAGTTGGCTGCTTTCTTTGAGTCAAAGCCATGTTTACATGAAGCAATAAGAGAAAATTAATTACTATAGAAAGTTACTGCTTCATTTTTCCCAGCCCCTCTTATTAAAGAATAAAAGTTTCACAGATCCATGAATATGGTGGTTTGCAGCTGGAGAGACAGTGTCATTGAACAATGACAGCAGGCTTTAATTGTCAATTAATTTCTTGGCTCTGATGTTGGCTTGCTCAATGCGGTCCCTGTTTGTATCAGCCTGAAAGAGAGAAATTAATACATCATTTGCAGACTCCATGCAAAACAGTTTAAAAATTCAAACTGACATGAACTTCTGAATTGCAAGGTATTATCACTGCCGTAGACAGAAGGGAAGCCAGTATATGCTGTCAATTTTGGCAGAAACAAAATCAGGAGAAATAGTTTCTACTCTTTAGCTGCAGACTTTCAAAACAGCAGCTTGCCTCAGTTGGTCAGGAACAATATTAACAAAATAAGGAGATAAAAATTCCCTCTCTCCAAGTCTTTGGACATCTTAAGGACCTTTACAGAGCAACAAAGTTGCTCTGAACTAGAAGTAATAGTCAAAAGTAGACCTGGCATAAAGTCAGAATTATTTTGCTTAGCACAAATCCCTGGTTTTCATTCACACACCCTCCAGTGTACTAGTGTCATAAGAATATGGTATTTGTACAAAAAAGTTCTTTATTATTGTTTTACTACCATAAAGCATCAAAAATCAGCTCACAACATCTAGGTTGAAAAAGTGTCAAAATACAGTTTTATTGAAAGGTATGATAAGGAGATTTGAAATAATTCCTCAGTTATCCAGCCTGCAGCGGGGAATGTCCTCATCATCAGAGGAACTCCTAAGAAGTTCTACCTGTGCCAAGTATTAGCTATTTCACAACTTCATACTGCAAATGGCTGGTAAAAGGACATGTGCAGTTCAAGTCCTTCCCTCCTTTTCTCTCCTTCCTGCCTTTCAGGTCAAGGGTAGAGGGAGGGGCAAGAATATACTATACAAAAGTAAGACTAACAACACTTCAGAAACACATCCATCTAACTACTAGATCTGCTTCTAAGAAAAAGCCAATAACATAAGTTTCATTACAGGTTTACTCAGATTAGGAGTCCTGCACAGCACTGCAGACTACCAAAAGTCACCTAGTCAAGTCTATATATTTTCCAGATGAGTTAGAATTAAAAAAAGAAAAAAAAAAGGCATCAACTCTATTCCGAAGTTAAGCTTAATACTGCTTTTTGTTTCTTTATATGATACTGTCCTGTGGAGGTTTACACTCAGCATTTTGATTTGGTTTCCATACTGTTCACTAGATTAAAAAAGTTATCAACAGAAAAGAATTAATTTAATTATCCTGACACAGGTTGCTAGTCACAAAGCCAGGAATTGCACTTTCATTTTCACTGTGTTCTGTAAAGCAATTCTAACTTGTATACAATCGTATTTTAAAAATTAGTAAGACTTGATCAGCAAGATTTTTTCAGGCCACTAAAGCAAAAAAGCATCAGGCCAAAAACAGGTGCTTTAATCTACTAGAAACACTATTGCTAAAAATAGTAATTCCTACTTGCAGTTCATTTGAGCAGGCAATTTTCAGTCTGCTTTATAAGTTGTAAGAATTTCCCACCTAATTTTAAACTCCAAGGAATATTCTAGCGTACTTTAAAATGTTTGACTTTTTTACCTTATAATCAGGTCTACAATTTCAAGAACAGCAAAACAGTTAAAGCATCCTCCATAGAATCATGCTGATTTGCCTTATTAATACAACAACCCCTTAATTACTAGACAAAATTGAAATGCTGACACAAGTACAACCAGCATTTTTGTCAAACTAGCTCCGTATATTTGAGAAAACATCATTTATCTTGCTTTTAACTTTACTACACATTTCAGTGAGATTTTTAACTTTGAGATTTTTAAACTTCCCATTTTGTCTTAATACTAAAATTTTACAAGAATTTGTGTTCACTGCTGCTTTTTGAAGTCTTTAATATACACTAATCATTAAAGCTTTCATTTCCTTTCTAAACCAGGATGTTTGTAAGAGAACTTTTAATATGGGCATTTCTAAAATAGGCCTAACATACTCATTAAGTTTCCCTTTGAAAGACACCCCCTTCTGCCAAACATATTTATATATGCTTAATCTGTTTGGGGAATCTCATATTTAAGTAATATAAAGTAATAAAAAAAAGAAATTTACTGTGACTAACTTCATATGCAGATGAAGGCAGACCATGTCCCTGTGCACCTACAAACCTCATTATTCCAAAGTCTTCTCAGTCCCAATATTAATTTGTCCCCAAGAATTAGGGCAATGAATTATCTGTTTTATTTTATATTTAATTATTCTAGTGACTTTTTAGAAATTCCAGAAGACCCTCCCTATTTTTACAAATACCTATTCCCTACCGCATAAAAGATTTCCTGCAAGCAACAATCCCCCAGTTATACCTCCAGTAAATGTTTTTCCTTTTGATCCCATCAAGTTTGTTTCCAGAGTAAGTAGTAACCTGTATATATGCTGTATATTTAGGTTTCCTGACACTCTGAAGCATTTGAATCTTCCACTACTTACCCAAACATCAAGCTATATTTCCCATTGAAATCACTGCAACCTAGAGGATGGTATAACCTTAATGCACATTCCTAGTAACTTCTCAGTTACAACCTCTAAGCTGAAAGCAGAGAACACCTTTGACACTTACCTTTACGTTTATCCGGTCTATTTGTTTATTCTGGGCATCAATTTCATTGCCCATATCCAAAGCCATGTTTTTCAAATTCCCAAGAATGTTTCCCACTTGAGCAAGATTTTCATCCATTTCATCTTCTCTGGCATCATTTGTTATTCTGTTCAAGTAATTAAGGTAAAGTTTCAAGAATCAGGAACTTGCTTTACTCTAGATTTAGTCCAATAGGACTTTGTTGCACAATGTATTCAAGCCAAGGTGTGTTTTTCCCCTTTCAAAGCCCCCTGCATTCCAAGTAAGCACCTACCAAAAAAAGGTGCTAAGCTAGCCATTATTACAAAAATAGCCCTAAAAATTAAAATACTAGCTAACAGAGGAATTTTAAGACATGAGTTTATCTCAAATACACTTTATGACTAAGAGAGTCTCTTTTTTTTAAGAGTCCCCTCAATAACCGAGCACTAAGCTCTATAGTCCTCACATCCAGAAACAGACTGATAATATCACCACTATTAAAAAAGAAAGTGTAAGATGAGCACTACAATACTGACAGCACAGGTGTCTGCCATCTCCTTTCCAAACTATAACAACTCCTTCAACTTACTATTTAACAACTTCACCTAAAATGCATCTGAAAGAAGCTGATAAGTGCTAAGAAATATGAACAAGCAAACCTTGTAATATATCCACCACTTGGTCCTCCAGAAGCCTGAGGCTGCTGCTGGTTTATACGTCTTGGTTGCATGGATATCACATGATCTGCTGAGTTCTCTGTTCCATCTCCCCAGGTTGCTCTATATGCCTTGCTGGCCTCAAAGTTCTTTGTCCTACTCCAGAAAGATAAGAAATCTGAACAACTACCTCAGAAATATGGCTTCCTGACTGAAATTCAGTATCAATCTAGGGTTTTCAGAAACATTTGTCTTGTGCCTTAAAGAGATTTAGTTTTGTATGGATAAAGCCTCATCTATGTAATACAATTTCTCATATCTTGATAGTACAAACACAACTAAGGACAGTGATTAATGTCATCTTAAGCTTTAACACAAGAATTAAAGTAATATACTTCACCAGGACACAGAAGCTTATGACAGTAGCAGGAAGGCTTACATGTCACAAGATAAAGTTGCACTTACAACAGGCATTAGTATAATCAATCATGATTGATTACTTTTCAGGAAGAAATGGGGATGAGTGAAAAAACTTCCTCAAACACAAATAGCTATACTATGCAAGAAAATCATAAATCACTCTAGGTTTTTATAAAATATTTTCTGTTGCCAAGTCTTTCTTTTTAATGTTTCTCAGGGTAATTTTGATTATAAAATAACAGTAATCATATTTAAATAGCTAATGCATTATGCAATTCAATTGTACTAACTCCATTAAATCAAAACAACTTACCATTACACTTCTATCACATAATTAATAAGAAAAAAAATTAAAAGCACACTGACACAAAGCAGTCTCAGGAATCACAGAGCCACAAAAGCAAGAAGGGAAGAAAATATAACAAAAATAACTGATCTAAATTGGGGTCAGTTCTCATTTTGAGAAGAATATTCTCATGTTCACCTTCTTTTCTGGCATTTTCAGGTTTAAGCTAGACAATCCAGATTCCACTGCCACTTTTCTGCTTCTTTAAAAGCCTGTGAAGGGAAATCTGCAGTGTCTTTCAGTAGTACATCTAACTTTACAGTTACCTGTAATCAATTTCTATAGATACAGTGCCTTTCAGTAGCCCAGATGTTATACATTTGAAGTGTTGTGAAATTCACTGCAATGAAGAAATATTCCCCTAATTCTACTGGCATTTATATATTTGAAATGGGAAATGGTGTTTCGCAGGTCAGATCCTACAAATAGTAATCTAGAACAAATACATGAAGGGGAAGAAATGGAATCACTTCTCAGTTCACAATTGAAGTGCTGAACCTAGCAAAACCCTAAAGAAACCTAAACTAGTCAATTCTAGCTCTTTGTACATACACAAGCTTACAGATCTCTTTAGGTTTACAGCAACTAGATTGAGCATTATATTTTAATCTCTTTCATACTAAAGCCACAACAGCAGGAGAACTTTGTGTGATTTGCTTCTGGATAAGTGAAGTCTTAGGTCTCAGAGGCAACTGTAAGGATGTTATTACCAAAAAACAAGTGGCCTGAAAATTAGTTTCACATCTGAAGGAGACAGCTAGAAACAGCATTGTTTGAACTAAACACAGTCAAGAACAAAATTTCTCACCACCTGTTTTTAAGAGCTGTTTTTCAAATTCAACTGAACATTTCAAACGTTCACTTCTCTCATGTTTTATTTCTGTAAAACTAAAGCTATTTATACAACTTGCCATACCAGCAAGAGCTCAAGCAGTTGTTCACCATTTCTGTAACTACTACCCCTCTGTAGTAATGGGTATTTTCTGTTCAGATCAGTATTACAATACATCAGTCATAAGGAGACCTGCATGCAGACAGACATCATGCACATGCAAGCACAAAGACAACAGAAGCATCACTTCAAACAGCTGGTTAAATATGCATCTGCACTACTAAGACTGACCTTGTCCTAAAATCCACTTTCACCAGTTTAAGTGAATACAGCTTCTTATCCTAGTCTTCATTTTTAGAAAGCAAGCATCAGTGTTAGAAGAGAATGGAGGAAAGAATGGAGAAGAAAGAATAGTAAAGACCAACAAACAGGCAACTTGTTATTAGTACATAGATTGTAAAACAGTACTGCCAGTATTGTGTTTTTAGAAAGCTTTTATACATAATCTAAGCCTAGGAGAAATTATAAAAGCAATATTTAATTCAACAAGTGTTCTGATTTAGCTTTATGCTCGTGAAAAAAATGAAAAGCTTTGGAGATAACTGATTGACAAATAATTCTGGCATTGACAGAAAGACTGATGTACCAGTAGATATATTAAAGACACTCACTGTTTCTTCTTCTGCACTGCCCTCTACTTATCTGGTAATTTTTTTTTTCTGTACATTACGGTCCATTTGATACACAACTCTTATTTCTTTTCTTGTTATCTGTGTACTTGGAGTGCCACAAGAGTTCACAAATTCTAAGCTTGCTCAGTGTCAATAAGCTGCTTAGCTTCAGTGAAATAAGACTATCAACTATAGAAAACAAAGATTGAGTGTGTCAAAATGCTCAAAGTCCACCAGCTTGATCCAACTAATATAAAGCAGGAAGCATACCTATCCAGAGGTCAGGACAGAACTATCTGTCTTTTCAAGGGCCTCAAGCTCTAGGACTTTCAGTCTTAAAAGCCACATTCATATCTGTCCTAAATGATCCTCAAAGTATTCTCCTGGATAACCAGACTCAGCCACTCCAAGGAATCTCTATCTAAACTTCTGCTGCCTCCCAGTTGAATAAGATTTTTTTGCTCATGCTAAAGAGCAAAAAACAACAAATACACACATTATTCATTTCAGTTACCACACTCAATTTATTTCTCCTTAATTTGGAAGAAATACGATCACATCCAATTCCCTCAAAACAATTCGACACGCTACTTAAAGCTAGTACACCTTCAAAAAATAACTCTGATCATTGTTCAGGCTGTTTAGGTGTTTAAAAGTACAAATCAAGTGCCATACAAGATTACTCAACTGACTTGGATATGGTAGCCATAACGGTAATGTTATAAAGGTAGCGTGAAGCAGGTCTGCAAGAGTTTATATAGCCATTATTGAAAAGATTAAAGCTTTAACACCAATGTCTGTTCTGTTCTTCTACTCTCCTACTCTCACCCTCCCTAAAGCACAAATATTTTCTAAATGCCTAGAGAACCAATATTACTTTCCTTCCCCAAAAAATAAGTTTTCTTGCTTTTAAGTTAGTACAAAAGCGCTTTTGTGAAAAAAAGATTTTTGGAGTCAAATTTGTCAGAGGCAGGCACTTACATATTTATTTGAAGTCCTATTTGGTCTCATTTGCATGGACATTGATAGTATTCTACTAAATATCAGCTTTAAGGAGGTTAAGGCACAACTGGGGAGGTTGTTATACAGCAGCTATATGTACAGTGGAAGGGGCACAACATATGGTTAGATGCAAGTAAGCTTTAGCTACTCTTATACAATTTTATAAGGGTGCAGCTCTACAAACCAAAAGAATCAACTCTGCTAGCATTTTTTAATTAGCTCTTTTATTAGTGAACATCTCCCAGTACAGCAGCTACTGGGAATATTCTAGAACTTCCGACCCAAGTACCAATATAACTGACCTGTTACAAGGACAGACACAGAGCCCACAACATTTGTTGAGCTCTGTCAGTGTCTTTTCAGCTTCTCTCATGTCCTTATTTATCTGGTCCATGCCTTCTTCTATGCGATTTAGTTGTTCTAGGAAAGAAACAAGTAACCTGAATACACATGGATTGGGGGAAGATGAGGGTGGGGAATATTAACATTTCTTTAAAGCAGGAACTTAACAAGTTTCAGTTCTATCTTTATACCAAGACTAAAGCCTGTTTTCTTTCCTGCCTTCGAGGATTTTTTTTTTTTAAGATAAATATTAAGTGATAAGTTTTGTTTACTACATGAAAAATATATTCCTTATCCTTAGACCAGCACTTTTTTTGCTGCTTTTAAAATAAATGCACACAGTTACATTCATGGGATGGTGGAGAGAAGCAGCTTCTGTATTACATTGTAACTAACATTATTTCTGAACTACTTTAAAACCTCATTTAAATACTACAAACACTAGTGAAAACCCAAGCAAATCTCTTTTTCACATAAGTAGTCTTTAAGAAACCTTTAGTTTCAGCAACAGCTCTTGAATGATGATTTTCTTCTTACAGTCATAATAATGACTTATGGTGTTAGAGAGGAAGAAGGAAGAACTTACCTCCTTGTTCATCTAGCATGGTAATAGTTTTGATGCCAACATCCTGGGACTGCAGAAAGAAATTTAGTTGAAGATATAAAACCAGATTTCAATACAGCAGTGCAAAATCTGAAGGTCTTCATAGTAAATTGGATAATCCAGTCAAGTTTATAATAAAACACTGTGCTAGAAATAACTTCTGTAGTAAAGCTATTCTAAGTTTCAAATTAGATCTTATGTTAGTGAAACAGGCTGATAAGCATCTCAATTAGTGGTGCTTTTGTGAGGGTTTGGAATTGTTTTTTTACATTACAACAAGATGATAAAATTTATTGTAATAATCATATTGAACTATGACAACATCAAGCTAAAAAGCTGTGCCTCATTTTGAGAAGCAGCATTGGGTTTGTTCTTTATCCCTACACCCTTCAATAGGGCTGACAAAGCCTTTAGTCTTGGAAGCCAGAAGAGAAGAAAGCAAAACAAAGCCTGCATAACCATTCTTGAGAATTCAGCATAAGAGATCATGAAGAGAATAGACCATCACTAGTTTTAGAACATGAAGCAAAAGAAATCAGCACTGAGGAATATACTACAATACAGCTCTTTGCTGGTTCAAAGTCTTGAATCTAGCATGCAAGCTGCACCAATGCTTTACTTTAAACTGGCAGCATAGAATGAATCATCAAACTATGATATCAAGAGAAATTTTTGTTGGCTCATTACATGTACTTCACATTTGTGTTAGAGAGCTATTCATTAGGCTATGCTGATTCCAATGCCTCACTGGTAACAGCAACATCTTCAGCAAGCCATAACAGCGCAGGGGAATAGATCCCTCATAAAACTTCACTCAGATAAACCCAAAATACAGATTTGGTTCAAGTCATGTACAAGGGTGTTGAGAGTTTCAGTCTTATCTTTAAAGTTAAAACTGATGAACAGATTGTAAGGTGTATGTAGAATTACTTTTGTTTAGAACCAAAAGCAGCCCTGCTCTCTATTACCCCACCCGATAAAGCCCTACTGTCCTTAAAGTGAGACATTTTCACACTGTTCACAGGTAAAGTGAGCTAAAAGACAAATGAAAGAAGCAAGGGACAAAGTCATAACTGACCATCACAGACTTTTTATAACTGATCTGTAGCATTTGGAGATTAAGTAATTTTGTTTAAGAGGAAAACAGGTAAAAAGGATATCAACCCTTCTGTGATCTGACACAACGTGAAATTCATGAAGTTTAAGTCATTCCAACTCTACTACTGAATTAAAGCAGCAACTTCTACTGACATGCGTGTCTTAAGAAAGACAAAAAGCCGATTAAGCTAACTGTGACAGTTTAACACGCTGCTTCTTATACTTAAATCCAGAGGGAATTCTAAAGCTTTTCCTTACCTCAATGGCCAAACTAAGAATCCTCCTTGTGCTTTCCAAAGACTACAAAGAGAATTTTAAAATGAGTGCATTAATTGTCTGTGTATATTTATATCTATCTATATATCTATCTCAGTGTATGAAAGTCTTCTTTACCAGTTCATTGTAGCAAGGCAATGAGTATACAAAGGTTCATCAACCTGTTTATATCTAATACACGCTACAATACAGCCATAGTAGCAGCACATTATTTTTTTTCCTTGGTTTTTAGTCCTTGCTAGTACTTTGCTTATCCCATTGGAAAGTCATTATAAAAGGAGATATATTCAAATCGATTTTAGTTAAATAAGAAAGTCACAAAGTATCAATATGACTAACAATACTGTAGATACTCAACCTGCATTGTGTCTCTGTAGTCAGGAGTTGGGTGGGTGATTAGTGCTCAGTCAAGCAGGTGACTTTACAGTTCAGAAGTTTAAATTAATTCTTATTTTTAGGAGCAGTCTTCACTCCAGTATTAGCCAAGTAAAGTGAAAATTTAAAACATTCAGCTATACCCTTGCAGAATCAGTACCCTGGTCTGTCTATTTTTAAAAGGATATTCTAATTTCATCAGGCAAGTATTGTAATCCTAGATATCTTCCTACAATATTTACCTCATCAGTGACCTGGTTGGCCCTCAGCTGAATTTCTTCTGGTGATAGTTCTTCCATGATGAGGTAATATTACTTGTAAGTAATCACACTAAAGAGAATCTTCCCCCTGTAATAAGAGATACCAGTTAAGCATCATATTTATCCTTTCATCAGTATTTAGAGTTGAAACTAGAAGGTAGTTCAAAGAATGAAAGCCTATACACTTCATTCTGCTTAGTACAACACCTAGTTAGGACTAGAAGACACTAAAATAATTATTCAGCTGATATGACCTAACTTAGGAGCTAAGAGAAATACAGGAACAACTGGTATATCCAATAATTTCCTTTCCAAGACTTGGGTTCCTAAACAGTTTTTGAAAACTCTATTGTTATTTTGAGGTAAAAAAAATAAATCAGGAAATTAGGTCTTAAAATAACAAGTTTCCCCACGCTGGAAAAGCACATGGGTTTGCCCAGTAATCCAGAAACAAATTCATTAAGACCTTTAAGTTACGAGCATAAGTTTTAAGTGTTCTTTCCATTCCCATTGAGGGATTTCAAGAGTCATAAGAAGGGGAAACATTTTCATACATAAAACACCACCTAAAATGATTCCAGTCACACTCCAGAAGTAGTTGTTGTTATGGTATGGTGAATCCCTCAAATGCAAAAGCATCTGCAAAAATTTTAATTGGTATTTATCACTCTGTAACTGTAGCAAAGGTTTTCAAATCTACCTCTCTAGTAGATTTGGCCACCCAAAAGTTCACATGCCAGCATAAGCACAACTGCTGGATGTACAGTGTAACCCTACAGACTGTCTTTGAGTTACCCAAGAGCCATATTGCAGCCAATGCTACACAGGACAACAGTTTCTTGACTTTTGAGGAAAGGGTATGACAATAATGTTCTCAAACAACGCATAAGAAGGATTTGTTTATAAAGTAAGTCTTTAAAGGGTAATAAGACTCCCATCTTCAAACAGTTGTTCGCAAATGCATTATACTACTACCTTCATGTCAACAAAACACCCAAAATCTGAAGAGAGAGTGTATACTTTTTAATCAGATACTGATTTTTGTGTTTTATTCAGTACTGCCAGAACATTGTGCTGTGCTACTAGAACCACATGTTCATGGAGAAACCATTGGAAGAACAAACTAGCAGTGAGGCTGAAAAAGAAGGAAGACAACAGCAGTTAGCACTTCCAACTACCACGCTAAGAACACTAGGTAGTGCAGTTTGGATGGTAACTTCATGACATTATGAATTAACTTCAAGATTGAAGCTTACAGACACTCTACTAAATTAAACCCTGGGCTTGACAACTGTGATCTTATTAATAAAGTCCTATGAAAGATAATGCCATGCTGAAATACGGTAGTAATTACCTGAAGAGACATAACAATCACATGAAGAGCTACTTCATGTACTGCTGGCTATCAAACCATTCCCACTCAACTTTGTCCTATTTCTGTTAGCTGACGGAGGAACTACCAATCCATTTTTGACACAAATAAGATAACAGTAACACACTAAACCAGAAAGTGTCTGAAGTTGTATCTGACATTAGATAATTGCTTGAAAACACACATATTTGCCACCAAATCACAGAAGTTGAGCAGTAAGGGTAAGGTTGGAAGGAACCACAGTGGGTCATCTGGTCCAATCTCCCTGCTCAAGCAGGGTCATCCTAAAAACACACTGCACAGGATTCCATTCAGAGAGTTCTGAATATCTGCAGTGAGGGAGACTCTACAACCTCTCTGGGCAATCTGTTCCAGTGCACAGTCACCCACACAGTAAAGAAGTTCTTCCTCATATTCAAATGGAACTTCCTGTGCATCAGTCTCTGCCCATTGCCTCTCATCCTATTGTTTGGCACTACCAAGAGAAGAGCCTGGATCCTTCCTCTTTACACCTGCATTTCAGACACTTACAGACATTGATGAGGTCCCCTCTCAGTCATCTCTTCTCAAGGCTGAACATGCCCAGCTCCCTCAGCTTTTCCTCATACGAGAGAGGCTCCAGTCCCTCAATAATCTTTGTTGCCCCCCACCAGACTTGCTTCAGGAGCTCCATATCTCTCTTGTTCTGAGGAACCCAGAACTGGACACAGGACTCCAGATGTGACCTCATCAGGGCTGAATAGAGTGGCAAAATCACCTCCCTCGATCTGTTGGCAATGCTCTTCTAATGCACCCCAGAATACCATTGGCCTTCTTGGCCACAAGGACACACTGCTGGCTCATGGACAGCTTGTTGTCCACCAGGACCCCCAGGTCCTTCTCTGCAGAGCTGCTTTCCAGAAGGTCAGATCCCAGCCTCCACTGGTGCAGAGGGTTATTCTTCCCTGGGTGCAGGACCCTGCATTTGCCTTTGTTGAATTTCAGACAGTTCATCTCTGCCCAGGTCCTTCTGAAGGGCTACACAGCACTCTGAAGCCTCAGTCACTCCGCCCAGCTTTGTGTCATCAGCAAACCAGTTCTAACAGCTGACAGACAAGCTTTGTGTTCCCCTAGCTTGCTCACATCTTCCTGAATAGTTCCACTGCCAGTCAGCAAGAAGTTGTATGGAAACCCACAGCACTCCTCCACTTTGCCCTTAAATCAATGGTATTTGGTCTTGAAACTGTTTATAAATTGATCTAACGCTGAAGAAATATAGCTGCAAGATGTAGAGGAAAAAACCCTTCCACATAGCAGAAAGAGAAAATCCAGGATTCCTCAAAGCTCAGGTAAGCATGTGTTTATCTTCTGAAGCTCATATTTGGACACATAGTGTTTTGCCTCTTGTGAAACGAAACCATACTCTAAAACAATATTTCACATAACTGCAAAGACAAATGACCTATGTGCGAGGAAGCTAAGTAAAACCACTCAGAACACTTGGTTAAGAGATAAATGTTCTGACAATCTTTTATTATGGATAATAGGGTACAGTTATTTTCTAGTCTTTTCTGATAATTTCTTAAGGTCTTATGACACTGAGAACAATGAGAAAACTCTTCTTTCTCTATACTTCCCAGCAAGGTTACTCGCCTTCACTTTTCAGCCATTGTCTTCAGAGCTATGCAAAACAAGATAGCACTTTCTTCTTAAAACAGGCTCAAGAAAGCACTCTTTGAATTTGTTTGATTATAATTTCTGTTTAAAACTGAATATCCAAACCCAATGCGATAGATTCCAAAAAGCCAGTTTTATTCCCATTAGTTTGCAGATTGCTTTTGTAAGCCCACACATAACCTGCACAGTAGCTCTGCAGAGTCAATTAGTGCCATAAAGCAGAATAGAAAAAGACATTCCCTAGGCAGTAAAAAGACTTTTCACCATACAGCAGTTTAAAACAGTCAAAAAAGCACACAACAGTAATTTAAAAGAAACCAAACATTTCCAAAAAAGCCTGTTTCCAGAGATGTAAATACACACTTGATAGTTGCATGCCTAATTGGAATAGCTGAACATAGTATGTGCCTTTACTGCAAGATATCTCTAAAGAAGTTACAACACCCAAGATGACATCATTTGTATTGAAATAACTCAGCTATTCCAACAGAACACAGTATACATACATAAAGGATACTCATTTGCCCACCTTTCTGCCAGGAATCGAAGCACCCATTGAGGTATCCAGCTCAAATGTCATTTTGTATATGACAAAATGATTCTGTATCCAAGGCATTAAGATTACTCAATAAAGACAAAATATACAGAGAGAAAAACTTGATATGGCTAAAGTGTACCTAACATGTATTTTTATTATGATAATTGCCAAGGCAAGCATTTATTTTAATATCCATGTTCAATGCCTATTTGTTTTGCTTTCCATCTCCTTCCATTTTAAAAATCCTAACCACAAAGTAACCAACGTGAAAAAAGAGGACAGCCTAAACCGAGACTTCATAATTATAATGGAACAACAGTCCGCTATTTTAGTTTATTTTCTCTCTAGACTGGCAAGTTTTAAACAAGTAACTAATGTGCCTAAATACAAAGTAAAACTCCTTTGAAGAAGGATGTGATGTCAGCTGTATTTACTTTTCATTATCAAAAAGTATTCTGCAGTATTTACTCAGTTACCAACCTGCAAGGATTAAACGCATTTCAGTACAAGTCTCCCTCTGCCCCTTACATAGGAAGGCCTGGCACCTACAGACTATGCAAAACTAAACTTGCTACAAAAATACATCTTCATGAAGTAATGAGCCTCATGAAACTTTTCTACCAGGAAATTTAAGACTACAACACATTCATATAAAAAAAGGAAGATTCATTGTGAAACAAGAGCAAAAAGGAAATAAATGCATGGCCTGCAAATCATAATAATCTGATTTTATTTTGGAGATGGTGAGGGCAGAAAAAGTTCCTTGAAATCCCAATTCCAACCACAATGTTATCTCTTCATCACTCCTGTTAGGCTAAGCCACCCCATAAGCTCACCACCATAATGCATTTTAAAGTTATGGTATTACTGCCCAAGCCAGCTGAGGATGGTTTAGGCTGAAGTTACTTCTATCTCTTGGACAAGAGGAACAGTGAGGTAAAAGAAAATAGATTTATGTCTGCACATACGTTTTTTCCACTTACTCTGCATTTAGTCATGCCTCTAAAAACTGTGAAAAACTTTCAATTCATCCTCCTATGTTAGGTTCTTAGGTTGGAGATGACCGAGGAAAAGAAAGCAAGGGTGATTTTACAGAACTGTTTAAAACCTCAAGATATTTCCTGCATTACAAGCACTTTTGGGCTGACTTTGGTATGGTGCCAGATCCATTTAAAGCGTCTCGGGCTTAGAGATCTTAATTTGGCTTATCAACACACCCATATAGCAGCTGAAGCATTTTCGTAGGTTCTTTGTCTAATTTGAAAAAACTGGAGAGTGACGCAGAGTGATGTCAGCTATGGTTATATCTATATTAGCAGTAGGGTGGTCTTGTGAGAAGATGGGGCAAATTTTTGCTTGGGAAAAGCACTGCTCACATGGCCATATTTCAGGTGGATCAGTCACAAGTGTTGAATCAGAGTTCTGTCCCAACCCCAGCTACTGAACTGAGAGCTAACATCTGCCAAGCCATAACTTTGGTAGTGCAACAGCAGCAAATTCAGTGTTAGCAATACCCACAGTGACCTACTGTCAGCATGTACACATCTTCAATTCTAAATATCTGCTTGTGATCAGAAAGCCAAGGCAGTATCACTTCATCCAACAGCAGCTCACTGGCTGGGTTTCCCGAAAATAGGAGAATTAAAACCTCTGGAGGGGAAAAAAGCATTTGAATTGACAGACTCTCAAGATCCAAGTACTGTTTTATGCAGCCAGCAACAACGTAATTCATCTTGGCCACTCACCTTCCCAGATCGCACAGTAAAAATTAACATGAAATTTTTTTTGTTGTCCCTCTCACTGGTCTAAGATACTCCTCTCTACCACTAAGGGTTTTCATTTTCATTCAGAATTACTTGCAAACCGGAAGCCAGCTTTTTATGCCAACACACTCAGTCTCCAATGTAAACAAGTTCCAAAAGCCAGTACAACAGTGAGGCTGCACAGTGTTTTCAAGGGTTTTTCAATACCAATAATCTTCTTAGGCTTATGATACACTCCAAGGTATTATAAGCTATAGTAGGCAATTTACATGCTGCTTGAACATGTTTTTCTTCAGCACTAGTTGAGAAGAAATTCTAATGCTCATTAGCTCTAGGAAAAAAGACAACTTACTTCCTTTCTTTATGATAGTCATGACGCATTCAGGTTGTGCTTTCCAAAGCACTTGAAACCCTTACTGGTCTTTATGAATTTAAATTAACTGCAGGGCACCACGAGACCTAATAAAGTGCTTGTTCAACACAGTTACACAGTCCATGTCTGTAAAAGACTATAGACAGAAGCAGGCTGTCAAAAGTCACAAGTCGACTTGCATCAGACCAATAAATTGTTTTGATTGCTTGCACTTTCATAAAACCACCTTGAGTGATAAGACTTTTGTCCTGCATCTCTGGCTGGAGATCTGCAACAAGCAGCAGTTTTGTGCCTCTGACAGGCAGAATACCTTTCAGAAATCTGTCATATATCCACCACATTTGCTACGTACCATAAATTGATCCCTTACTCACCGTCTGAGGGTCCTCTATTTGAACCCAGCCCCTTTGCTATGAAGATACGCTTCTAATCAATATCGCAAAATTTTCTTCCTTCTTTACCAATAACTCTAAACTAAAAGCTAAACACAAACGTTTACCAATTGTTGTGCATTTCAGGTTTTTTTCTGCTGAAGATGTTTTGCTAACATCAATAACACAGAGCAGACTGTGCTTTGGTTCCATAAAAGGAGAATAAGTAAGGCATCCACAATTTTCTTGTGAGTAGGAAGTAAAGTGAGAGAAGAAGAAATCAACATAATACTTTTGGCCATGGAAGACAATGGCTGTGAGAACTGAAAGTTGGTATAAAATTATCTCTTTAATATCAAAACCATAAGGCTTATTAAGGTTACTCATTTTTATAAATTCATGATATCAAAGAATCCTACCCTTTCTACTTCCAAATAACAGTATTTGACTATCTCTTCACTTCAGAAGAAAGAGAAAGTAATACTTGTACTCTACCCTTTTAACATAAACCACTAGTAAGAATACTAAAACCCCTACAATTCCCAATTCACTAATTCTTTCATGGGATGTTTCATATACATACCAGGGGAAAAAAAATAGCTACTTTCCAGTACATCTAAAAGTAAGATTGAGAAGCGCAGCCTATGCCATTTTATCACAAAGGGAGGAGCTCGGTGATGACACAACCCTACTGTTGCAGCAATTGACTGAAAGCCAGTTGTAATTTAGCCATCAGTGAATTGGTACAGACTGAGGTGATTGTGGATGCTCTCAGTTCTTTCACTTATAAAGCAAACTGTTGGCTTCACCAGAAGACAGAAAAATTCACAAAACAATATTCTTAGAAATATGAATGTTAATTATGAAATCTATGTACATGCTTGCAAAGATCAAAAATTAAACAGTTTACAAGCTAGGTACCTTTGTGTTTAGGGTTGAAGGCTTTTGTTCCTTCAAATTCATCATCACTAATTTAATTATTGTTTTCTTAAAAACCCTTCCTTAACACAAGCAATTATCCTACTTGTTAGTTAGCTGAAATTCAGCCCAGATAATGCAGGGTAACACAAGGTATCAGCACCAGAATGTACTCCTCCACATGATTATGCCTACAAGATAAATGAATAAAGCATCTGTGACCCTGGGGGAAGAGGCCAGGGCCCAAGAACAGGACACAACTCTGCATGCTTCCTGCTTTCTTATCAGCTTCCTGAACACACTGCACAGAGGCGATAGCACAAAGAACGGGCGTGAGCAATGCCACCTCCTCTGTGCAGCGTATTCAGTTCTGTACTCATCTCAACAACTCATTTTTGTCCCTGGAAAAGCCTCGTGAAACCTCCTTCAAATTAGTTACTGGCCAACAGAATTTTATAGTCAAACTTTGATTCACATACAGACAGTAACAGATTCCATTTCTTCTAATGACACAAATTGTGCTGTATAATAACCTAGTTCAAAAACTGCAGAGCTGAGGTCAGGCATTTATTACTAGAATGTCAGTAAGCAATTAACTGCTCAATTCCATCAGTCAATCAATACCATAGGAGGCTTTCCCTTTGTCCCTATACACCTCCCTACATAGCTGTTCTCTTTAAAGCACAGGATCAGGTTTGTTTACGAAGGGGAAGTAAACCAACATCCTTAGTTCCGAACACTGAGCGTCTACTGCCCTTTTTGAGAGAGCAAAAAAGAGGAAGGTAAATAGCTACAGAAGTTGCATAAAGAAATTTCCAAAGTTTCTTAAGCTCGTTTACTTAGGTTGTCAAATCACGTGTATTGATTTGATAACCTTCTTGTGTGAAACAGAAAGTGAAAAGAGAGGAAAAAAGTGAAAAATAAAGCTGACTCTTATTAGCTTCCCAGAAGAGCCAAGGGCATCGAGACATACAGCTGAGGGAAGCACCAAAACACAGGTTACGTTCGATGCTTTTTGATTACCACTACAATATGTTACGGCTGAGTTCAAAGGCAGCCGGGCACAATGTAGGTTTAAGAAGACGCAGCAATGGGTGGGTTTTCTCCTGTATCCTATCAACAGCTCAACTCACGGGCTCTCGCCAAGCAAATAAAAACCAGCGGCAGGGGGGAGCCCGCAAGGCCTCCCCACACACGAGGGGACGGGCGCAGCCCAAGGCTGAGGCGGGGGCTTGGAGGACTCGGGTCCGCCCCCGGCCTCGCCGCGTCCCGGCCGCCCCCTTACTCCGCGCAGGCGAGACCGGCGGGCAACCGCGGGGCGAGCGCGGCCGGGCCAAGGCCGCCTCGGCCCATAGAGGCTCCCGCCCGCCCCGCTCAGGGCGCTACGCGGCAGGAAAGTGGCCAAGGACCGAATCCACCCAGCTACCGCCTTGCCCGGGGCGCTGCGAGCTAGCAAAGCCCGCCCCGCCGCACACCTACCGGTACCACCGCCGCCGCCGCTCCCTCCCGCCGAGCCGGGCTGGGCCGTGCTCAGCCGCCCCTTTAAGGTCCCATGTCCCGCCCGCCCCCGCTGCCGAGCGCCGGCCCGCGCGCGCCGCCGCCGCCCCCGGAAGCGAGAGCGGGCACCGCCCATCCGCCACTCCCAACATGGCGGCGGGAACCAGCTGCCCCCGCGGGAGGCCTCGGTACACCCCTCATGGCGCCGCGCGGCGTTGGGGCACATGAGTGCCGCCCCGGGCCGTGCGGGATGTGCCATGCGGGATGTGCCATGCGGGGTGTGCGCGGTGTCCATGCACAGTGTGTGGAGCGTGCGCCGTCCGTGCGGTGCCCCGCGGTCCGGCCGCACTGAGCGGAGCTGCGTTAGCAAATAGCGCGGTACAGAAATAGCCCTGTTTGTATCAGCGAGGCTTTTCCTCCAGTTAAGTTTCTCTCTATTAGGATGATGCGTGTCAACTCTCTTCTGTCACCAGCGGAGAGAACGAGGGCAGAAAGGGAAAGCTGCTGTTGGTAGTCACAGACCTCATCTTTTCCAGCTGGACCGGGCAGCCTTTCCCAAGATGTATTCCTTCTCGGGTGTGGATGCTCAGGTTGCTGTCGGATCCCGTACCTGCTGTAAGGTTGCAAGCACTGCCAGTACTGCCGAGAGCTCTCACAGCACCGGGGCCGCAGCAGCTTACGCGGCTCGTTGAGCCTGCACAAGGTCCCTCTGCCAGTGACACTGCTGCCATCTCAGGCCCTTGGTTTCCCTCCTCTCCCTCTCGGAGCATCTCGGGATGTTCTGAGCTCCTGCGGACTTTGGCTTCACAAAAAGTCCCAGTGGAGTAAGGTTATTGTACGCTGCAAAACGCGGGCACGAGCCCGTTTGTCCTCCTGTATTCCAAACCACCCCTGGAGCAGATTTCCCGGACGCAGACGCCCTGGCAGGGCCGGCGCAGCACGATGTTCGTGGCTTCTCGTTGCTGAGGTAACAGCGGGCTTCGGCTCCTGCTTTTTAGAGCGGCAGCACGTGGCACTATGCGTGTTTACAGCGCTGTATTTACATACAACAGCAGTAACATCATTATGGGTTGCGAAATGCCCGCAGCTGGCCGCGGTGCCGCCAGCCCTCGCCGCGAAGCTCCCGCGCTGCCAGGACTGCACTTCCCGGCAGCCCTCGCGGGCACGCAGACGTGCCTCCCGGCGTGCAGCGAGGCCGCCGGCCCATTGGCTGTGCGGGCCGCGTCCCCGCCCCACCGCGCGCGCGGGTCTCTGCGGGGCGGGCCCGGCGCGGGTCCGAGCGGACGGCGAGTCTGGGGCGGTCGGGTAGGGCCTCCGCGGTGCCGTAGGGCGATGGGCTGCCGGGCCGCTCCCCTGGCCAGGGGTGCGAGCTGTGAGTACCGGGGCTGCGCGGAGCAGAGCGCTCGGGGGGCGCTGTGGCGGCGGCGGCCGGGGGTGGTGGGATTCGCTCCAGTTCTAGCGGAGGGGAGGGTCTGGGGGGGCAACGTGGTCAACGCGGCCCGGAGAGGCTGCGACAGCGGGGATCTGCCTTGAGGCGGGCATGCTCCTTGTTTTGCCTGGTGAGCATACTGTAGTGCTACAGTGATCCCTGAACTTTGTTATCCTGCTAGACCCGAGCTTTGTTAGAGCAGGATCTCTGTTACAGATGTGGAGCTGCCGTGCGGTCTCTTCATACCTGCCAGCAGCGTTTCCAGGGATGAACTGTGGCTTTGAGTAGAATGGCTTAGTTACCTTCCTCATAGCATACAGCTAAAAATTGTGTCGAAGTAAAGTCATGAATGAATGTGGTGATAAGTATCTAGTAGCCTAAAAGAAGTAGGACTTACAGTGTGAAACAAGCCTTAGTTGTACGATGAAACATGAGGTACCATGTGATCATTCATCCTTGCAAGCAGGGTAGTTCACATGCAAACTTGAATTATATTAAGAGCTGTTCAGGGGTGCTTATGAACTTTAGTTCATAAAGGTTTATGAAACATGGGATAGTGCTGGCACTGATGATTCAAGTTTATACCTCAGTATAAATAGTAGTATCCTCATTGATAATGGTTTGATCAAAATGTCCTCACGCAAGTAAAAATGTTCCTTTTCACCTTCCCTCCTTGCTGAAGTCCAGGTTTAATGAACAAATGGGTTCTGAGGCATGACCTGAGAGAGAAGAGGATTGAGGTTTCCTGGACTTTGTTTTCAACATGAGTTCCTGGGTCTGCATTTCCTATGTGTTTGCTGGTATTGCTGTTCTTTTGTTATTTGCTACTTTTTTAGTTAAGCCTCAATTACTACATTAAGCTAATTGACTGTTTTGCTGAACTCATAGATCCTAGCCTTAAAAAAAGACCATTTAAACCTTCCAAACGTTTGGTTAATAGCTTTGCTGAAGTTTGAAAGTATGTCTTCATTAGCACTGCAATATTTGGGATTATTACTGATGGCTCTAAGAGCCAATATGTTGTGGCTCTGTAACTTCTTACCTTGGAAAATAGATTCCTATCCTGAAGTCTCTTCCGTTAGAGGCAACTGTATTAGCTTTTTTTTTAAGTCCTTGCTTGACTTCAGCTGAACTGGCAATTCAAGGCAGCTACATTTGCACCACTGTGTATGTTCCACTAATGACTGATTTTTGAATGTAAAGGTAGTTAAATACATGCTATATTCTGGCATTTTCAATTTGGAACAAGTCCTTGGTTTTAGCTGAACTGTATTTATCTGTTACTTGAGTCAGTTTGGTTGCTGTGACCAGTCTTTGGTTACCTTCTAGTCCATATGTCCAAAAATGCCACGTGTTTGTAGAGATGCCAGGTAAAGGCACCTTACTTTATGCAGGACTGTAAATCCAGTGAAAAGAATGACAACAATCATGATCCTCCAAATATGTACCCAAATTGTGTACAGAGGTACTACGACTTGTAGATAACTTTATCTAGGTAAAATGGAGGTATTTTTCCATAATTTTTCTTTCCACTTTATCTTGTAAAGACAAAATTCATAACATATCAAGAATCAAATTTAAATTTGTTCAGAATCACATTTAAATTGTTAAAGCTCTTCTTAACATCTGGTCATTGTCTTCTGTGAACTCTGCCACCAGATGGTGTCATAAGATGTGAGGTGTTGTCTGACTCGAGCTCATTCTAGCAAAGTAAGAGGATACTGTGCATTGCAAGTAACTTCTTCGTTTTTATAAAAGTGTTTTTCATATTTGTAGTGTAAAATTTTGGGGTTTTTTTCATCAAGTCCTAGACTATTTTACGTTTTGGTCCTAAGATGATGGAGCTGCTATTGTTCAGCCCTGGGACAAACTGCATTACAGAGATGGAATAATTTAGACAGATCCCTGTCTTTCTATTACTGGGCAATTAATGACTGCTATCTTAATGTTTGGGATCCTTAACTTGAATTTTCTTGGCATGAAAGCTCCTCATACTGAAGAGTGACCTAACTACCTTGGTTCAAGTGCCTCAAATCACCCTCCAGTGGTTTTTCATACTCTGTAATGACAGTATAAATAGAGGAAGCCCAATTACAGACTGAATACTCTCCTTACTTGTTCTTTTGTGTCTATATGGATCTTTCTTAGGGAGCCTGAGTTATTTTGACAAGGCCAGGTACCTGCTTGTGTGGAACTGCAGTAGATGGGATGTATAGAGTAGTCTGTTTCGATGTGGCTTTTGAGTCCCTGTTCTTAACTTCTAATCAGTGAAAGAGACATTTCCTTCCTTGAGGAAGGAAAAAAGAGAGTACAACTAAATGTTACAGAAATAAGAGTCAAATTAAGTGTCTGGTATTTCTGTAATTCTTAAGGAGGTCTGTAGGCTGAAGACCCTTTATAAAGTGACTCAAGGTTACCAGAATAAGCTGGTAATGTGAGTTCTCTTGTAAGTCACAGAAATATTTAAATCGATTTGGTTATTTTTCCTACATCTTGTGGATCACTATGTTGCTTCTTAGTAAGAATTTGTCTCAGTAATTTTCAATTATATTTGAGGCTGTAACAGTAGTAGGGGTAGGAAAATTCCCCACTCCAAAAGGTGGTTGTAGGGGTCTTAGATGGAGTACTATGTCCAGCTTTTAAGAATTCTTTTGAAGTGCTTTGGGCAATCTGGAAAGAGGAACAACAATTTTAATAGACTCAAGAAAGTGATGTTTGAAGAAAACATCTGAAGAAAACAAGTTTGCATATACCTTAAAACAAACTGGGAGTATAGGGGAAAACAGAAGCTTTCCAGGTATATGCATTTTAGTCTTCTAAGTGACAGCATACAGCAGTAATGCTGAACAGCACTCAATTCCGATTAGGACAGAGTATATTCCTGAATATTCTGATGAGTAAAAATCTGTTGTAATAGCAATAAGGCATTTACTTTCACTAGGGAGAAATGATCTCGATTTACAGCAAGGAAAACTTAGTTCAGATATTAAGAAATTATTAGCATTGCTATGTATAGGGAATTAGAAAGATTGCAATTTGACCTAAAGAACTTCGACCTATTAGCTAAGTCTTCTCTTTTGGCTCAGTGTCAACACAGTTGAACACTTGTCTTCCCAGTTATAACATTTGATGTGCTGCTTCAGTGCTGAGGGGTCTAATGTACCCTCAGTATGTCATGTGGGTGAAATTAAGTCTTGGAAAACAGGGAGAAATTTACCTTAAAAGTTTGGCTTCTGCTACAATATTTTAACTACTTCGTGTGTAATTTAGTTTTCTCCTTTGCCACATTTAAAAAAAAAAACAAACCTGTGATTACAGAGTAGTTTGTACACTGCATGATAGCATGCTGGAGAAGAATAATGACTTGACTATAGTCCTTAAGTTTCTGTCTGTTGATTGGGTTAAGTTGAACAGATCAACATCTTGGAAGGAAGGTTAAAGCACCTCCCACATGTGCCCAGAAGTAGGGTTAAAGTAATTAGTGAAATTAGTAATACTAACATAGTAAATTCAGATGCCTCAAGGGCAACAAATCTGGGAAGAAAAGATAGTCTGTGAATGTTCCTACTTTATTCTGTGTAAATTCTGCTTGAGATGATGAAATTTGAGCATAGGCCTCTGTATTATTGGTGTTACTATTCTACAACTCAACTGTTAGGTGTACAATTGGTTGCTGCAGGAGAGAAGTCACTAAGGCAATAGGAATGACACCTTTTTGAGGTGCTGAGGAATATGGTGCTGCAGAACATTCTGAACGGTGAATTTGTAGGCTCTTGTTCTTCTCAAGTGTTGCATTTCCACTGCTGTCTGTAGGGACATGCAGCATTTAGGCAGGCCTTTAGACAGGCCAGCACTGCTGATCTCTTTGAAGCCTCTTGAGAATTTCTAGACAGCTGGAATGCCAGGCTGCCTGCCCCACTCCATGGCACTTGTGGCTTTATATAGTCAGACTGTTCAGCCACTAATCTGTAGGGGATTTAATCTTGACGTACATTTTTAATGTATGTTATCCGGTAAGGTTGAATAACTGTGGACAAATGGATGCTGTAGCAGGAAGTGGTCTAATGCCTTATTTTCTTTGTAGACTATTTTTACTTGTGAGAATTGTTCTCCAAAATCTCTGTAGCAGACTTGCTTAATTTAATTAAAACTGTGTGGCATTTCCAAAGCTCTGTGCAAGTGCAGGCTTTGGGCAAGTTGCATTTATATGACGTTGTAAAATGCATCTCTTCCCTTGAAAACAAACAAATAAAAAATCATTCACTGAACAATTACATTCCCTCAAAATAGAAAGTTGTTGTAACATCTCATTTGTTTTCAATGCTCTACATTTTGCTGTTGACATGTGTTTCTCTCTTAGGTTGTGGTGGGGGTCTTTTTTGGCAAAACCTTATCTTTGCTTGCAGTTTTCTCATTTTTTAGAGGAGCTCGTATTCCTGCTCAAGTTGCTTAAAAGTAGTTTCCTATGTTATACAGCAAGGTGGTGATTTCAAAAGCATGAAGTGTTAAATCTGATAAAAACTGGAAGGTTGTTTATATTTAAAGTTTGTGATTTGTTGGTGCTGCTAAGAATTCAAGTGTCTACATTATCTAGAGAAAGCTTTGTTTCTCAAGTTTCTTGGTATGAAAGTTTTGCGATTGGACAGAGCAGTATATGAGGAGATGAAATGCTATCAGTGACTACAGGGCTTAAAAGCTGTCTGGTTCTTGTTGATTTTGCATAGTGACTGAGGAAATACCATGGATTTATTATGTGATTGGAAGTTCTTTTACAGTGAAATTGAAGTACTTTAATTAAAGTGAGCCATGAGTTTCATAGAAGGGTTTGGGAGAAAGCTATGGATGATGTGAGGTGGTTTATACCTATGTAAGACAGTAAATCAAGAGGTGATCTGGAAATAGGATGTTTGTCTATGTTCTCCCAGTCCCTGTAGCATCTACTGAATCTCTGCTTCTGAGTCCATGCCTCTGAGGCTTCTCTCTTTAGAGATAAAAGTTCCCTTTTCATAGTGACATCCAATAGCATTTGAATTCCATTAGTATTTTTAGTACTCTGTCATAAGTAATGCCCAGTTGATTGGGCGGTTAGCCGAAAACTCTTCCTGTAATCGTGTATAGTTACTATATATTTTAATTAGCCAAAACAGGTGTAACGTTAGCTCTGCTGGTGGAAGCTATTAAATGTTACGTGCTAACTGGCCTGCTTTTCCTGATTTAAGTTCAGGCTGCTTTTGCTCTTGTGCAGAATGAATTCTGTAAATACTTGGGTGATCTTGAACAAGATCCTGAGCACATGTAGGGCATTATTCCACTAAACTACAAAGTAGTGCTAGTGAAGGACGTTGGGGGAGTAGAGAGTATTTTAATACAAAAGGAAGTGTCTGAAATTGGTGCAAGGATTAGCAGCCTTGCTTTTCATGAGTACATCCTTATTAATTGCATTAAAACAGCTTTCCTATGTTGGATAGGCATCTAAACCTTTGTCACTTCTGTGTGATCAGTAATAATTCCCTTAGATCTGTTGCAGCTGCGCAGATCGGTGTGTAAACAGTATGCTGATGATGTGCTGCTATGCTTGCCTAATAACTTAATGGAAAATCATGAGGCCTCAATACCTCATTTTCTCTTACTTATTAGCTTTAACTTTCCTTAACTGCTGTCTCAGCTGAACATGTTTAAAACCAAGTTATGCTCTTTATATGTGCTTTTAAAATAATTTGTTCCAAAACAGGGTACTTCTGTGTCCTGACTTTCCATGAAGGCAGGTGCTTTTGCATGCATATCACTGATACCAAATGAATTTATACTAATGTTCTATATGGTCTAGGCTGATAATCTTCTGAATAATCTTATACATTTTTGGGGGTGATTTGTCAAAATAAATGACTGTTACTAATGATTCAAATACATCAGTTGCCAATGTGATGAAGCTAAAAAGTGCATATTTAAACACTATCATGTATTTCACTGAGGTCAAGAATGGTGGTTAGGGAACATGAGATGATTGAATCTCCTGTTGTATTTTAAGTGTGTTTGTTTTGGTATGATGATGCAGATTTTTTTTAGGGAGGAAACTCTATGTTGTCTAAAGGTGCAAAGGCTATTGCACCTCTCAGTTCCTTCCCCTTTAAACTGGACAGATGCTGGTGCAAACCTTAACTGTAAATGGCCATGCACATCTGGAGGTAAAAAGTTACTTGTCAAAGAATTACAATTTGGACTTAGAGGGGTGTGGTTTTACTTGCTGATTTTTGTTTGTTTGCAGTCGGACGGTACCACTGAATGTCAGAGCTGCTTTAATTCTAGGTAATCTGGATTTGGTAAAAATCCAGTTCTTGCCCTTTGCTCACAGCTTCTAGTGATCTGGAGGTTTTAATGCCCCTGATACAGAAGGTCAGTGTTAAATAAGAACTAACTTTGTAGGGTCAGCTGTGGAGAAGAGTTATTGATGAAGGCTCTTGCAGTTTAAGTTTGATAGTATTAGCTAAGTTAACTCTGAAGTTGCCTACTATGAGATAGCAAAACTTAAGAGGATTTGTATTTTTGTGTAGTAGGAAAAAGGTACATTTGTTTCCAGTTTAGGGTGAGGAACTGCCTCTGCCATGTCAATAAAAATTGACAGTAATGCTCAATCATTCTGCATTTTAGTATATTTTAAGAGAAAGAAAAGGGAAAAGATTATACCCTGTTCCTTAAACGGGCATGCCTGGCTTCGTATTATAACTTAGACAGTTATGTACCTCTCTAATTTAGTTGCTCTCCTGATGAGTTAAACATTATGATAAAATACATACAACATTTAATTTGACCTGCTGCTGCTTTCGTTTGCATATATGCAAGTCTTAAGTAGATCAGTGTTAAAATGCTTAATATTCTGGTGCACAGTTTTGAATAATCTTCTACTCTTGGGAAAATTAATAGGTTTTATTAATGATTCAAACACATATGGTACCCAAGCAGAGCATGGTGTTAGAGAATGTATCTTAAAATGCTGTCTAAATCAGTATTTCAGTACATGATAATGCATAGTTCTTACAGAGGCTAATGAGAAAAATACGAAATTAAATCATGTTAGGTTTTATGAATAAATGGATTGATAAGCCTTGAAGGCTGGTGGTCTTTGATATCATGAATGGCCTTAGTTTCATTTTCCTTAAATATCTTCCTTGAGCCCTCCTCTGTACCAAAATAAAGATCTGAGTTTGCCCTGCTTGGTTTCCCCAGTTCCTCTCTCCTTGTCATCATCCTAGTGGAAGAGTGCTTTGTTAATCTGAGTAGTTGAGAGGATTCCTACGGATCTCTGCTTGTAGAATGAGAGCTCTGTCTTGGAGGACAAGGAACAAAATGAAAGAAATGGAAAGCTACTTTTTGTTATAGATGTTTTAGATGACTATTCAAAACTACCTTATCTTTTTTGAAGAATATTGACTATGCATGAGAGGCATGTATTTTCTTAAGCTCAGCACAGGTGTTTTCATGAATAGTAACTTTTTTTACTTTCCTTAGTAAAATGGATTAATGAAAAAGTCATCCTTAACGTTGCTTATTTTTGTATTATTTTTATTTGCAGGTATGGGATAAGATCTTTCCAGAGTAATAAGCATGGTTCGGCAACGAACATGTGTATTATGTCACATTGTGTACAACTCAAAAAAGGTAAATAATCAATGGTTTACATGTATTGGTAAATACTAATATGAAACGTGTATGAGAAATGCTTCCATTGTAAAATTGTGCGAAGTGCAGTTCCCATCTACTAAGTATATATTGCTCTAGGTCTATTGCGAAGAATGTTTTTGCATGTGCTTTGGAGTATCTTTCTTGAAATAAGCTGTGAATGTGCTTGCTTCTGAATGCTAGAAATGATGAGGTCTTAGAGTTTTTTATATTATTTTATAACGATACTAAAGTGAAAAACACAGTCATTTTGCTGTGAATTGTGATGTGTTAAGAATACTGTAATACACAATTTAATTCCCTTTGAGAAGTCTGTGTTTCCATATGAAAGGACAAAGTGAAATTGTATAGCACAACATGTATTTTTATTAATGGATCAGTTTGGTGTGCATCTTCTGTGTACTGCATATTATGCAAAGTCTGTGTTGAAACTGAGTGTCTCTTAGCGGACCTTCATGTATTGCTTAGCTACATGGCATGTGGAGATGTTACAAATGCCAGTGTGTTAATTCACACAAGTCTTCAAGGTTGAAGATGTTCCTTTCCCTTTGAATATGGGATTTCAAGGGCTAAGAAGGACAGTGATAAGTATCTGTTCTTTGAAGATTTCCAAACACTTTGAGTCAAACACCAAAAGAAAGTTAAATGTTCTGAACTGCTTGTTTTTCCTGAGTGATGAATGTTCTTGCTCTTCCAGCAGCTCCCTTTCAGGAATTAATTATAGCAGCACTGCAATTCATGGATCAAGGTTGCTGTAAACAACAAACTGACATCTCAGTTTCTGAAGTGCATCTAGCAGAGCAAAATAGTATGTGATGATGAAATTGCAGCTATATTATTACACAAATGCAGAGAAATTGCTCAGATTGCCCGGGAAAACTGTTTTAAGTGTCGTGATTCTGAAGAGTGGTATCAATAAGACTTTTAATTAAAATGACTGTCAACAGTAATTTGTAAAAAATTAATCTAATAAGCTTTACTACATGCACTGTTATTCATCTTTCTTCTGGAATTCTGCTTTCCGTGTGTTGAATGTTAAGGATTCCTGTGTGTCCTTCCGCAGGAAGGTGACGTAAACTTCCTGAAAGCATGCCTACTGGTGCTTTCACAGTCACAGAAACAGGAATGGCAACTGCTACAGCCCTATAGGAGTGGAGCACACCTTTGTGCAAAGCAGGAGAGTTCTCAAAAGTGAGCTTTTCACGTACAATATTACCGTTTTGTTTTGACCAATTTTATTTTTTTTCCCATGTTGAAGGAGATGGAAGAACACATGAGAAGCATGCTTCACCACAGAGAACTTGAAAACTTGAAGGGAAGGTATGAGAACAATCTTGCATCCTTCCTCTCCGTGCATTTAGTATGTCACTCTCTGGAAGAGCTCATGACGTATTTCCCATACAAGCAGAATTGCACAATTTATTTTTATGTATCACTTGATAGGATGCCTTGTCATAAAGCTGGCAATGAACATGTTCTCTTAATGCCAGGAACTCAGGAGGCAAACAGAAAAACTCATCTGCATTTCTTGGACTGCAGTGAAATAAAATTACTTTATTCTAGGCAGTTTCATGCTTGGTTTCTTGGAAGCACTAGAATTCTGCCTTTGGCAGAATCATCAACACTGATGTTTTCCTTTTTAAAATGTTTTGGGATTTTTTAAGTTTTCAATGATGTAGAAACAGATGTTAATCTTTTAAAGTACTGTGAGAAGACTGATATCTGCTTGAGTGACTGCCTTGTCGCTTGCTGTCCCGGTCCAGTTGTGTGGTTAAGGGATTTTACCATGGTGGATGGTGTTTTCTTTCTGGTTAAGGGATATTTAAATATCATCCTAATAATATGGAATCAAGTTGCAACCAGAGTATACTTAAAGGCATTTTCAGGTATGTGGATTTTGACATAGCCAGAGATAATTAAAAACTATCAAATACCTAAGTATTTGATCTACAGATCTAATTTTTAATCATCTTGCAGCACAAACTTTATATGGAAATGGCAAATCTCTTTTAAATGTCTTTTAAAGGACTAAGAAGTAATCCTCTTTTTAACTCTTAGAGGTGTGGAAGATTCATCGTGTCATGACATGTGTCTTATACCCCGGGAAGGTAGACTCCTTCTGTTCACCAGAGATAAGATGCCAAAATAAGTGAAATTTTCAACTGATCTCAAAATAATTGTTAGAAGAACAGAAATGCTCTACAAGTTAGCTAACCAGAAGCCAAAAAGCTTCTAGTGCAGAGAGCATTCTGGTTTTGGAGCAACCCCACCCCAGCTGTTCATTAACAGAAGAAATCCCTTTCATGCTCAACAGAACAGATCTCAACTGGCATGATGCACTTGATCCCAGCCACATCTGCAGAACATGTCTAGCTCCCAAGACCCCATTGTGTGGGGCATGGCAGAGAAGGAAACAAAATTATCTGGGGTTTTTTTGGTTTTGTTGTATATTCTTTTCAACTAAGTAGCTGTATGAGGAACATTGAGTCTACAATCTGAAGTACACATCTAGTAAATAAAGCTCTTGGCTGCTTTTATATTGAGAATACTTCTGTCATGTTTACCTCAAACTTCTTTTGGCTGCCTTGTTGAACAACTAAGATTATGTGGTGTTCCCATACGGTAGGGGAATGTGTAGACATGATCAGTGTGTGTCATGGAGTGTGCTAATTCTGGCTGGTATTAATGAGGATAAGGAAAGAAAAGAACTGAAGGAAAAATAAATTTCCTTAAGTGAACTCCTAGCCAATTCATTTTCAATTAAAGCAGTTGTTCATATAGAAAAAAATAGTGTTGTTTTTTCTTTGGGCTCATGTAGATTAACAGCAGTCAGAGAAGTCTAGTCACTAGCCACCTGAGTCTTCAGACTGTCAGTTGGTACAAGAACTACAGCTTTGTAATTAGTAACTCTCAAGTTAGAAGTGATAGAAACAAGTTCTTTGTCCTCAGGCCAGCTGCTAAATCACTGGCTTTGTCCAAAGTAAATACAACTTTGCATTTATTTAGTTAGTCTATAAATGAAGATGATAAAAATTTTATGGAAGAATTGAACCATTGATCTTATGAAGGATGTGGATTGTTCTCTAAAACCTAATTAGTACCACTGGGGTATGTTTCTTGTTGAAGTGTCCTGTTTGAAATTATGTAAAAAGAATATAGTTTTCAGCTTTGTGTGCTGACATAAGTTAAAAATAAGACTTACTAGCTATGCATAGCTGTGCTATTTATGAGTGTGGAGAGGGTTCTTCCAATAGCATTAGTAAATTTAGTGGTTTGGTTATCTCTGTTGGATTAATGAGATAGCCCAAAGTAAAATATATAGTATTTGGGCTTTGAATATTTATTAGTGAGTGTGAAGTGTGCAAAATGAAGTACACCCAACTCTGGAAAATACAGACTAAATTTGGAAGCTACTGACCTTGTAAAAAAAATTTATCCAGATGTTTAATCTGAAATTAGTTGGGCTGCAATATACAAAATAATTAAATATAAAAATTCTAATTTTTAATATTTAGTCTGTTTAAAATTAAATCCTTTCTACCTGTGTGTGAATGACTGCATTGGTTAAATATCTCAACTACATTAGTAGGAAAACTACTGATATCCTTGATAAATAAAACATAGCTGCTGACACTTCATTAACCACTCTGATAAGGGTGTTGCCTTAATATCTTGAGTGAAGGTGCATCTTTTCATCTTTTTCTCATTTTATTTTTAACTGTTACCTAGAAAAAATGAGGATTCAAAAAGACATTTGTCTTTTTCCTTTATGGATCCTACTTTCTTGACCTCAGTCATGAACTGTGTGTTGGTATTAAACTTCCATTCTAAGAATTTGGTCTCAAGTGTGCCATGGGGACATGCAGATCTGCTTTTATTAGCTGGCAGAATTGAAAAAAGTATTGTGGACGCACTCAGTGAGTCCTAACTTGGTCCTGCTGAGTTATTTGCAGTGGACTATGCTCTGGTTAATTTTTTTCTGATTTTTATTTTTTTTTTACCTAGTGAACATATTTTCCTTGTTTAGGTTTCTTATTAGCAACGTATTTCCTTAACACTGGAGTATTGAAAGCATTTGTCTGAAGAACAAATATGGTATTTTTAGAAATATGAATTTCTTAAAAAGAAAAAAAGTAAAAAAATCTTGTAACCTTAATCCAGTATTCACTGAAATATGAGTAAAGCCATTTGTCTGACACAGCTGTCAACTTTCTCCAGCTGAAATAATTTCTGTATTTTTTAAGATAAGTCCTCTAAAGTAGAAAGTAGACTTCATGCACACTTGAACCAAATAAAGTACAGTGAACTGAAGACACCCTCCTATCACTCAGTGTGCTGTGGAGTCTTTGGATTCCAGGCAGCAGTCTCAGCTGTCCCAGTTTAGGTTATGTTGTATCAGGATTGGCTGTATCCATGTACTGCCTCCTCCCTTTTCTAAATTTCACTGGGGGAAGGCTCAGGGCAAGGATTAAATGTAGATGCTGTCACCAGGCTTCCCCAGTGCAGTTGGCACCATGGAAGGGCTTCAGAGCTCCTGCTAGCTCTGTAAGCCTTCCACTCTGCCTCCTCGCTCACTATGTTTCCTCTGAAAAGATTTTGAGTACAACAATTCAAGAAGAATTCCTCCTCCCAGTTAACGCAGCTTTATTACCAAGTCTCTTACCTCTTGATTGTTGGAAAAAAAATCTTTTAAAAATTGACCATCAAAAAACTAAACCTTGAAAGAAAAAGCTAGAGAATTCAAGTAACTTAAATACACTGAACAAAACCTAGTTACCGTGAACTCAAGGACATTCAGAGGAAACAAAGTAAGACCAGAGGTGCCTGCCATGCCTGTTGGGAGAGTTGAAAGTCCACCCTCTGCCTCTCTTCCTAGGGAAAGCAACCATGAATGCCGGGTGTGCAGGGTGACATTGGTGGGTTTGTCATCATATGCCAAGCACATCTCCAGCCAGTTGCACAAAGACAATGTTAATGCCCATGACAGAAAAGAGGAAGAGAAAGAAGAGGCAGAAGAAGAATACCTTGACAAAGAACTCATTCAACTAATCAAGCAAAAGAAGGAACGGTGAGTTTTCCTTTCTCCTCTTAGGTACAGAATTGCTTTTAACACAGTGAAATACACTCTAAGGCTTAGGTGTTCATGAAATGTAAACTGCCTGTAGCCAGTGTACTTGTTGTGAGAACAATCCAAGAGACCTGTGTGGATATCATAGTTTAAATGTGTAAATAAGATTCTGCTGAATGTTCTTGTTCTGTTGAGCTACTAGTAGTAAAGAAGTACCAGTATTTTCCATTATGGGTAAAAAGAGTCCCCAGTGTTGTATCTTGTGTTTTGAGAGCCCTAATGTTTTTATTTTAATATTTTACACCCTTTTGACTGAAAGGTTTAATAAATGTGACAGTAATGCTAATATTGTTTAGGGTGGAGGATGCCTTTTAGAAACTGTTGCTGAACATGTTTTGTTATAAAACATTAATCTGTCTATTTTTAAAATTAATTGGATTGGTTTGTCAATGTCACAGTGAGTTCCCATAATCCTTGCATGAAATTTCTTACCTGTTTTACCTTGCTGCTTACCATGAGTTAAACATAGTCTATTGGCTCACTATGAAATAGAAGGCTGCAGAGACTAGTAAGTGTTGCCTTTTATTTTCCACATGGCTCTGCACATGTGCATTGCTTGTATGATGTTCCAGTTGGGAATATATTATTTGAGTAGGTTTATGGCATGGCAATGGTATTAAAGGGGCGTATGACTTTTGAAAGAAGCTCTTGCTTGCTGTGGCTAGAAATTTGAATTAGTGTTTCCAGATGTTGAAATCTGTTGAGATTATTTGGTTTTGACACCACTCTATCATTCTAGTTTGTCTCTGTACTGCACAATGGTAATGTTTTCATATTGGTCAATGTAGATAGCAAAAATGTCACTTTTCCTGGTTTTATGGTAAAGGAGCAATGCTGTCAGTACAGTGTTGTTCTGAGGCAACTAAAATCTTAGAAAATCTGTCTGCTGGGTGCTCTTTGGAGAAGGGGGAGAAACAGGGATTAAGTTACTAATTCAGCAAAATTGTTTCCATTAGATCATAATCTAGTTGAGTCAGCTCTTAAAATTTACTGTGTCACTTAAACATCGTTTTTTGTCTTAGAGCTCAGATTATTTTACACAGTAGACCAATTCCCATTAGAGAGTAGTTATTTAGTAATCTTTTAGCAGAACCAGAATGTATTGAAAACGTAAAGGATGATGCAATATGAATTTTGAGTTTACTCAAATCAATAGTTTTTGGGCAGTGGTGTGAAAGTTTTCTTTCTTGTCCAGGGATCTAGAATGGAAGTATTCCTGTAATGTCAGAATGAAACATTTCTGTAATCAGTTTCTGAAAAAAACTTTTGATTAAAAACTCCTCGTTTGGTAGAATAAATACTTTGAACATTTAGACTGCTGACCCTGAGAATAACTGTCACTATGAAGGTAGCATTTGTCTTTAAATGCACATGTGATAGTTTGCCATGTGTTCATGGTAAGTTGCCAAGCACAAGTACTATCCAAATGGCAGGAGATAGTGCTGCTGCAAGGCTCATACAGGCTCGTTGCTCATACAGACTGTTGGTTAAAACAGGACAAAATATTTTTATATCTCAGGAGCAACTTTTGTGGATGTTTTATATTTGTGTTTTAACTTAAACTTTATAAACTGAGCCATCATCTCAGTTGTTGTATCCAGTGGGTAGAATAACTGATTTTCCAGCCTAGCTTTTTTTCTGTTCAGTTCACTCTAGTTACACCATCTAACACAAGCATAATAGTCTTCAGAAAAAATAATTATCTCACTGCTAATGAATTTTTCATCTATCAAGATTGTTCAACTTGCAAAGATTATACAACATGAAGAAGCTTTTTTTTATTATTTTCTTATTAGTCCGATAACTAGTAAATAGAAAGGACTATTATCTTTCAAGGTAAAGAGAAGTATTTAAGAATTAGTCTATTGAACTGTCCCTGTGCTAAATCAGTTGGTCTTGTAAGAGCAATTTTGAAATTACCGTATTTAAGTAAAGGTACAACATTAGTTTGGAAAGTCAAACACCACAGAGGCCTAAACAGCAAAGCAGCTCAATATGTCATCTCTCTTTTTATAATGAATAATAAAAAAATATTTTCTTCCCAGTGCAAATAAAATGCATAAGGGTTGTGGGCTGTTGGATTTCAGTATAATAGCATCAGAGTTTAGGTTTTTCTCAATTGTTTTGCAGGCAAGCTGAACAAAGCTGTGCAAACCAAGAATTAGAATGTGATGACAGAAGATCACAGAGAAGGAGAGAAGAAAGAGCTACTTACAAAGAAAGAGAAGCTTATGATCAGTCATCGTGGCATCATCATAATGCATCGCAAAGGGACTGGAAGTGGGAAAAGGATGATTATATCAGTCCTAGACAAGGCAAATTTTCACACTCTCAGAGGAACCTCAATATAAACAGACATTCAGGTGGCCCAAGGGGGCGCTCTGGGTGGCACCAGAATGTTTCAGGAAGCTCTTCAAATTGGCATAACTATGGGAATTCTGGAAGTGTTCGGCATCCAGGTGGGCGAGGAGGAGGAACATCAAATTGGCATCACAGTGCCAGAGAAAGAAGTTCTACTTGGCACTCGGAAGAAACAGGTCATTTTTCTAGCTGGAATTCCAAGAGTTATGGAGGAAACTGGAAACCGAGTCCTCATGGTGCAAATGGCTGGAATTTTGGAAGCTCAGGTGAGTCCTATTCATCAGAGCCAATTAAATACAATAAGGAAAGGTATACATGGCAGCGACCAGAGAAAGAGGATGTTCTGCTATACAGGAATCGAAGAAATAGGAGTGACTTGCTCGATTTTACTAGCGATAAGCTTCCTTCTGAGGGGGCGTTGGATTTTGGTATGTCAAAGCAACCAGAAAGCAAAACTCCAAGAGCCAGTGGAAAAAGCGTCAGTCCTTCCAGAGATAAAACATATCGCTGGACTCCCTACCCATCACAGAAAGCTGCAGAGCAGCAACCATGGTCTGAAGATAATGTTTCTAAAACTCCGGATAAAATGGATTCTGTACTTATGGCTTCTACTGATTCATCAATGAAAGGAAAAACTTGTGAAGTCAGTGTTAGCCTTTCAAAACTTAAAAAACAGGAAACATCTTCCTCTTCTAATGTAACCTCAGATCACCTTGATTCTTGCCAGGAAATTAAAGACTGTTCCAGTGGTGAAAAGCCTAACAAAGATGATAGCGGAAGTAATAAGATGCCATCACTGAAATCCCCTCTTCTGAATATCACAGATACAAAGTTATCCTTGACAAAGCAAGACACAAACAGTCTCTTAAAAAATGTCAAGCTTCTTTTATCCTCAACTGGTAGTGAAGAGCAGAATCATTTGAATGCAGTGAACTTGGAAACAAACGGTTTCTCCTCTTATTCATCAAAGCTGCGTGGTGCTTGTGCTGGTAACTTACATGACAACAAAGATGTGCTTGGTAGCAATCTTGGAGAGCCTGTTAATAACTTAAGTGAAGCAGAACAAAAATCTGAAGATGTTCAGTCCAACCATTCCTTGCAAAATGCTCCCTTAAGCTCTTGCAAGGATACAAGTGACCAGAATAGGGAAGAAACTGGGAAAGCATTGCCAAAGAAGGAGTTCAGACTAGATTCATTAGAAGATGTGAGCGGTGATGATTTAATGGGAAGTGAGAAGTCAGAAGCAAGTGTTGACAAGTTGGGTTCTTCTGTTAGGTCTTGTTTACCCTGTGACACTCCTGAAGGTAGACTTGCCACCTCTGAAAAGAAAGATGATGAAAAGCTAGCTGCTTCAAGTATTACTTCTGCTGAACTAAAAAATTTTACATTTCGGATAGAATCCACGGTTTCTCCATCAAGCAGTCAGGATGGTTTGCATGTGGATTTGAAAACCTCGCAGGATGGAGAAGGGAATGAAGAGTATGTCAAGTCACATGATCAATTTGAAATGGAAGGTTTTGAAAATCCTTCAGATAATGAACTTCAAAAAGGAGGAAGCCAGTCAGGAGGCCTTCTTCCTGATTTAAGCAAATTTGGCCTCCCTGCTTCTCTGCAACGAGATCTGACACGGCATATTAGTCTGAAGAGCAAAGTTGGGACACATCTCCCAGAGCCCAATCTCAATAATGCACGGCGCATTCGGAATGTGAGTGGCCATCGGAGAAGTGAGGCAGAGAAGGAGTCGGGGCTTAAACCCACCCTCAGGCAGATTCTTAGTGCTTCCCGGCGAAATGTAAACTGGGATCAGGTCATCCAGCAGGTAACCAAGAAGAAACAGGAACTTGGCAAAGGTTTACCAAGGTTGGTAGCTTTCCTCTACCATTCCTCTCTGGCCATGTTATGGGGGGAGGGTTATTTTTCTCCATATCTGAAATGAACTCCAAAATCTTATAACTAAGACTTCATAATGAAGCTTGCTATACCGTGATCTTTTGCATATACGAGTAATATAGTGTTTTCATCATTGCTGCTGTGAACGTCTATCCATAGGTAAGTAATAGTAATCTGATTAATACATTCTGATCAGTTCATAATGGTTACTTTAATGTCTGAATATGGATGGTAACAATATGTGTATTTTTCCAGTTCTGGTAATTGGAAGAATGTAAAAATGCCATCAGGATGGGAGCAATGCTGCTTATTTCATTTTTTATTCAGAACTACAAGAAATGCTTGCATTGCTCCAGGCAGTATAAATGCTCCCTTTTCATTTGTTAATCTTTTATTTTGATACACAGTTTGCTTTTGTATTTAGAGGAAGCATTTACATAATACTGCATTTTTGAAAGTTTCTTTAAACCTGAAGTTTTTTGAAGCACCTTGAATAGGCACAAAACTGGTTTGGAATAATTGTAACAACATGATTTCTGACTTGAAAATCATGCTGTCAGTTCTTAGCCACTAAATCTGGTTATGTGATATGCAAAAGCTATTCCATTGCCAGATGAGGTAGAAAGCACAGAATACCAGTGTAATGACTTGCCAGATCTCTTAATGCACTACTGTGCATTTGGGGGAGGGAAAAGCTTCTCTCTATATTTAGCTGGCTTGTAACGTGTGTATTTATTTTTCTTTTTCTCTTGTTAAAGGTTTGGCATAGAAATGGTGCCTCTTGTTCAAAATGAGCAAGAGGGTCTAGAACTCAGTGAAGATTCTGATCTGTCTACTCTGGAAGGATTCCAGTGGGAAGGGATTTCCTTAGCAGTGTCTGGCTCAGCCAGAAAACGTAGCTTTTCTGAAAGCAGTGTCATAGCAGACAGAAATCCTTCTGCTTACAGCTTTTTCAGTGAACAAGCCAAAATAAAAGAAAGTGGGCAAAGGCAAATAATTGCAGCCAGCCACTCACATCACATAACATCTGGATATGAGGCAAGCACTGACATTGAGGCTGACCAGAAACAGGAGACAGAAGCATCATCTCTTACTTTGTCACCTTTTATGTCTGAAAGAACTGAGACTACTGGAAGAAGTCACAGCCTAGAGGCTGCCTCTGAGATCACAGGCCTCACAAAACAAGACCAGGAGAGCCCAGAGAAGAGAACAACTCTTCTTGAAAAACAAAATGTACTGGAGATCTCAGAAGAGAATCGTCCAGCTTCAAATAGTACTTCACTTCTTGCAGTGTCTAATAACATAGATGCAGCTACAGATAGTAGCTGCACATCTGGAACTGAACAGAATGACAGCCAAGGACTTGGAAAGAAGCGGAGAGCAACTGGAGTAAGTGTGCAATTCTGTCCAGCTTTGGTGCCCTAAAGATTTATTTTCCTTTTTAATGGTCATCCAGCCTTGGAATGGTCTTTGCAAGGAGGACTTTCTTCATTTCATTGCCTTGTACATTGATAACAACAAGCTAATTTGCTTGTTTGACTTAATTTTCTTTAAGAATTTTTTCCATTCTGCTTCCTAGTGCAGGACTTCTGATATTTTTTAATTAGTAGGAATGACAAATGTTCTTTATTTGATTTGGTACCTGGCACTCTATGTTGGTAAACAAGAGCTGTTAAAATATTTCTGTGGAACTACTTGGTTTTGTAGCAATAATCTCCATGTTTCCCAATTTAAATGGAAGCTAGGTTGTAGTAGAAATTTGCTTTCCTTAGGTGGTCCTGATTTTGTGGTTAAACAAGGAAAGACAAACCTTTTTATGAAATTATATACTTAAAATAATATTCTTAAATCTAAATTTATTTCGCAGTCCTGTCTTGGACTTATCCAAGGGTAAAAAAAATGTTTCTGATCAAATTCTCAAAATGGCTTTGCTATATGCAGAAAACAATAATTTTAATTCCTCACTGTTTAATCCTCAACTAAAACTGTAGAGCAAAAAATCTGACTCAGGTGTGGTCTTATGCATTTGAATGAGAAGGCTATCGTCTTATTTAATATTTCTTCCTACTTGAGATGAAAATGTGGCACTCATTTTGTTGTCCTCCCTCTTTTACAAGCAGAGCAAAGGATGAGTTATACAAGAATGTGGAAAATAAATTGTGTGCTCTTCTCTGTGGGTACAAGTAATGGTTGAAAAGACAATGGATATTTGACTTTTTGATTTAGACAAAATTGTTCTTGTAACTTGTTAATATATGATTTTACTTGCAGGAGGGATCATCTCCTGAAATCCCTAGTCTAGAAAGAAAGAATAAGAGAAGAAAAATCAAAGGTAAAAGAGGTGAGTGAATATCTCATATATGTATGCATCTGGTGTAGAGGTTAAAACACCCAGCAGTATTTTGTCTTGGCTAAAGTACTAGTTCCTTAATGTTACTTTGATGCTTCTTGGGCACTTAATGAAGGTTCTAGGGTAAACTGCTCACAAGTCTGCAACACGTTCTTCTTTGTGGACTTGTATCTTTATTTGTCAGAAGTTGTTTCTAAGAAAAGCCTATGTGCATCGTTTCTGCCTGCAGTTCATGTTCCTGGTTGTGCAGATGGGACCTTTGCTTTACCCTGCTCAGAGAAGTGAGGTTTGTTGCCTCTTTAGATGGAAGTTCTGAAGGGAGAAGCACCCATCGCTCCCTTCTAATTTGCTATGCACGTTTCCCTTTCCAATTCTGGGTGGTAATACCAGAAAATTTGTACTCTGTATAATTTTCTCTGTGTTCTGTTTTTGACATTTCTGGCAACAGTTTCTAATTTTACTCCTCCTTCCCTGTTCTTAATGGAAATGAATGTAGAATGCCTAGGTCCTTCCTGCTTCTGACCAAAGAAAACTCTTATTCTGGCATTAGACAGATCTTTCTCAATCATGCCTAACACATCTGCATCATCATATATCAAAATGAACCATCTGTCTTTTAGGCCAAATATTTCTTTGGGAACTAAATCGTTGCAACACCATCTGGGAGCTTTGGGGTCCAGAAGATGGCTTTTAGATGTTCCATTTTTCTTCCTTTTGTTATTTATTTATTGATATTAACAGTTGTTTGGAATGCAGAGCAATTAATGTGGATTTTCTTGTGGGAACTAGTGTTTCACTACTTGAAAAGGTGGGGTTGTTTATAAACCTCTGTCTTCAACGACTAGCATCTATTATAGAGACTAATAACACATTGTACTTAGTAAAATCTCTATTTCCCATTAGTTTGCTTTAACATCATGTGTAGTTGGCTTTAAGTCTGCAACTAGACAGTGACCAAACTGAAATTCAATTTGTTTAGAGAATATCTGTAATGCTTTAGGTCTTTAGGAAGTTGTATAGAAGGAGCTTTAACTGAGTACAGTGCTCAGAGACTCTTTCTGAAGAGATTGCAAACATGAGTCTTATGGCCCCAAATGATCCTGAATAGTAAGCTATTTTTTTATTGTTGGGTTCTTTTTCTCTTAAGCAGCCTTTCCTTGACTTCTGAATTAACTGAGTAATTTATCTTGTTTAGCTTGAATTTGCCTTTGCCTTTTGATTATGTTAATGGCAAGTGTATATTTGTATTTCATGTACACATGTACTTCAAGAAAAGATCTTTGCGGAAGAGATTTACTTTGTTTAGCTAAACTAAATCATTGCTGGCAAAACTTTGATGGAAATAGTTACTAGAGTCAAAGTGGAGATCCTGTAAAGAGGAATACTCGATTGTGCTCTTCTTCCATGTAGACATGGCTATTCCTGTGCATAAATACTCTGTTTCAGCTTCTTGTGTGATTATTAATGCTTGGCCTAATTTATGTGATTTTTACATTTTGATGTGTTAGTATTTATTGTGGTATCATGTGTAATGTATCTTAATGTACTGTTCAGTACAATCACTCTACATTGTGTTTCTTTCTCAGAACGTTCTCAGGTAGACCAGTTGTTGGCTATTTCGCTGAGAGAAGAAGAATTAAGCAAGTCCCTGCAGAGTGTGGACACCAGTCTCTTGCAGGCTAGGGCTGCCCTGCAGGCTGCATATGTCGAGGTTCAACGGTTCCTTGTATTAAAGCAACAGGTAACAGTGGGCTTTTGAAACTGTCTGAACTACAAGTAAGCAGCCTGAAAAACTGCCTGTTAAATCAGTAGAACTGATACAAACCACAACTGTTTTGCAGATAACAATGGAAATGAGCACGCTGAGAAGTCAGAGAATCGAGATCTTACAGGGGCTACAAGGTACAAGACACCATAAAAAACTACAACAGAATGCTGACTCTCATATTCTTGAATCTGCTCCTTTTAACTGTGCAATAAAATTGTAGACTTTCAAAATGAGGTCTTCATTTTAAGTGTGATCTGTCAATTTTGGTAGTGCCATCTAGTGGCTTTTTGTCAAATTTTTCTCTTCCTTGACTGTGTGTCTGCAAGAAATGAGCTCTTGGCACAAGTAAATTTTATTGTAAAATATGAACATTTTTGTTCTATTTGGGTTTTTTATTTATTTATTTTGTCTCTTGACATTAGAAACCTATGAACCTTCTGAACTCCCAGAGCAACTTCCCTGCAGTGTCTTAAGTGAGAGAAGAAACAGCAAATCTCAGATGGCAGCTGACTTAATTCCTGCAGGCCCTCTCCAGCCCCTTTTGGACCCTTTGTATTCTTCTGTACCTCCACTAGGATCTTCTGTTCATGTAAACATGCCATCACCATTCCAGTCTTCTGGCAGCACACCTGCCGATGCTCCTGACTCCTCAGTACAAGTTAAACAAGAACCTTTGTCTCCAAAAGGCACAAAGGAAAATGTGAATTCTGTACTCCAGAGTTCTCCATGTGCTTCACGAGCAGAAGAAGTAGAGCAGAAGGATGGTATGTGTAGCTTTGCTGTGTTATAAGAAAATTAGCTTTAAGAAAATAAGGAAATTAATTTTTCCCCAAAAGAATATAAATTGTGTCTGTCATGCAGGGGTAAACTCCCATTAACTTGTGTAGGACTAACTAGTTTTGCTTTAAAAATAGAACAAACATGAATTTGAAGATTGTATCCTTTTAGAATAATTTAGTTAACTCAAATTAAAAAAACCCACCAAAACGAGAAAAAACCCCCAACAAACCTTAACATCTCCTCTATAATTTTTGTCTTCTACTCTGCGTTGTTTAATGAGTGTTGGTAGCTAAAAAGTCTGCTTACAAAGGAAAAACGTGTGCTTGAAAATATAAAACAATATTTAAAAAAAAATTATGACCTACTACATTGAGAGTATTCTGTGTTTTAATTGGGCCCTGCTGAATAAGCACAAAGAGTATCATTTGTAGTATTAAGAAAATAGCACTCCATCTTCTCCTAACTGGATGTTAGGCACTGTTCACTCACATGAGGGGAGTGGGAGTGAGTAGGGGAGGGCTAGCAATGAAGATAGGGGTTTACTTTTGTCTGGAGGAGAAACAGGTGAATTAACCACTAATGGGAGAGCTACTGCCTCAGGAAAATGATATCTTAATGGCTATAGATGAAATAGCTAATTCTTTATTTAGACAGTTTAAAACCCATAAAACCTGTGTGCTGTAGTCTGTGGTCAAAGGCTTAAATGCTATTGGTAGTTTCCACTGCAACTTGCTACTGTGACTGAAGGTGGAAAGAGATTAAAAGCTTAATTATCCCTTACTTTCCTAAAAGCCTGTGAAGTCAAGCAAGGTGACTCTAATGATAGTTGTTTGTCTGCCATAACAATGTCACTTGCCCAAACCCTTAACTTAGACAATTTGAGATAAAGATTCATAAGATCAATCATTGTTGAAGATAGCCAACACAATTTTTTTTCCCTTCAACTAAAGTGGAAAATACTGTTGGAAAAAAACACATTTTTTTCTCAAGCATAAGATAAATGGCTGAATTGAAGCTTAGACTCTTTAAATACAAGAATTTATTTTTTTTTTTAGCTTATTTCAGTTTGCTTTGGATGTGGAATTTTTTATAAATAGTGTTCTTTGTGCTTTTTTAGTCCCCATTGCATTTCCTGTCTTCCACTCCATTACATTATATTAATGTAGTATTGTGAATTTTGCTTCATCTTTTTGGAGGATTTGACAGGGACTGTGAAGCTTTGGGGGTGTACACTTAAGTAAACTCGGGACAGGGGGAGAATCAGCTTTTGTGTTTTGTTTCTACTGGTAAAGCTCAGCTTTTGGGAAGCCACTACCTTTTCTTCACTTCTCTGTTTTTATTGGTATATGCCATACTGTTATGTGTAAACATCAGTGAAGTGTCGTTTTTCTTTCATGTTAGAGTTGGAAAACTGAGAATAAAGATTTACTGATCACTCTCTGCAGTGACACGCAGTGTCTTGCTTGCAGAATCTTCAGACTTCACAACAGAGAAGCTGAAAAGGTTTTTTTTTTTTTGTTATGAAGATGAATCTTCACTGTATAGCTATATTTATTACTTCAATAACTGGGGACCCCTGGTGGTCTAGTGGTTAGGATGCAGCACTCTCACCGCTGCGACCCGGGTTCGGATCCCGGTCAGGGTAAAAGTCCCCCGGGCAGATGGAGCTCGTCAGCCCTGTAAGGCCATCCATCTAAGAGAAGGTCACTTTAAACAAACCTACGTTCTGAGACCCTCACTGCCACTGTCTGAGCTTGCTCGGCCCCGGCAGATGAACCTCAGGATTAAAGGGTGGGCTCAGTTCAGCGCACGCTGTGTCTCACCTAAAAAATCCACTGCGCAGCTCGAAGGGTTAATGACCTTTCCCAAATCTTCGCTCGCGAAGACTGGCCAAACAAACAAAAAGACTTCAATAATTACTAGAAATCTCTTAATCACATTAGTGTATTTTTCAGTTTCCTACAAACTTATTTTTGACATGTTAAAAGCAAGAATACTCTTTGGTGTTTGTCAAGCAAACATAGTTTTGGTATTGATGAACTTCTGTATGTGCTACATTTAAAATGGGTCTGCCATCAGATGAATTTAGTAATTTGGAGGGGAAATAAGCATTTACCATCAGGTAAAATCTGTAATCTGGGGAAGTGGAGTTCTCTCTGGGGCAGTCTGTTTACTTCTTTGGGGTTTAACATTTAGCTTGTTAGCTTCCCTAGGAGGTTAGCTCAGCGTTGCTTTGAAGAAGTTGCTTGCGTTTGGTTTCCCCTAATTGTCAGGAATCTCTCCCACCTGCAAAATTGAGTGATTCTGTTTTCTTACACTATCATGGTGATTTTCTACTTTTTTTCTTAACACTTGCAGTACTCCAAGCACTGAGAATAACTTTTGGGTTTAGAAATTTCAGTTTAAGTTGCTGGTTACTATTATTTTCCTGTTCTAAAGCAGCCAGGCTCCTTCCTTGCCCCTTCCAATGGGAAATGAGTGACATATGGTATCAGAGTCATATTCACAATTTCAGGTTTTGTGTGCCTTCTTACGAGTATAATTCAACACAGTAACTGTTCAGACTTCATCTAAGCATTCATTTCTTCCGTATAGAGAATATCAGATTTTACAGCTGTGTGTAAGTTATGTGTCCAGAGGAAAACATCTTTCCATTGATTTATTTTAAATGCGACATACCCTACGGGCTGTCAGCAAGTTCTAGTTTTATCTTGGAGTTTCCCATCTGAGGAAGGTGTGGGTGAGATATTCTCATTTTGGCTGTTTCTAGTTGGATGTGTAATTCCAAAGCGTCCCATTTATACTGTGATGTGTAATGTGCTTTTGGCTAAGCATTACTTTAGGATTAGTTCGGTGGTTTCTGAGAGAGTGAAACAGGGGAATGTTTCAAATACTACCAGCTTCCCATTTGCATTGTGTGATCTCACCCAATAAATGCAGTCAATTGAAACATCCTGTTCTGGATTGTAGTTATTGCAAATGCAACCGGGGAATTTTAGGGTGCAGGAAACAGCTGTTAGATGCTGCCCTTACTAAGGGCAGTTGAGGGATTGCATTCTTTGGTTCATATTAATTAAAATAAATGACAGGGAGAGTATGTTTGCCTCATTGCATAGTCCACCACAGATGAACTAAATTAAGTAAACCAACTAACTAAAGCCTACCCTCATGGCTTACAGTGCTGCCATTCCCTGGATATGGTACAATGCTGCAGAGTGGGTCGTGCACGACTCATCAACCTAGAATTAGGTCCAAGTAACTTGGTAGAAATAACTAATTCAGATGGGTTCGGCACAAGGTCTTCATACTGTGTCACTGAACAGCTGAGTCGTGCTTGGCATGCATCATTACTACAGCAGTTGTGACAGCTGGTAAGGGAGCACACAGAGAGGAGTGGTAGCATTTTAAGCCAACAATATAGGATTCACCAAAGATTGTCAGAACTTTAAAAGCATAGTTGGCCAGCAGCTTGAATGATGTGCACCATTTCTTCGCTTCTGGCTACACAGATAAACATTTTATTCCCCAGCTATGTTTTTTAAAGGCTGGATAGCTGACTGAAATAGCAGATCTGCATGTGCACATAGTTTTCAACATGTAGGAATATGTACTTTACATGCACAATTAAGTGTAAATGGAAAAATGCAGGGAGAGCCATTTTGCATAAATATTTATTGCTGTACAGATTGAATGTAACGCTCGTCTGTTTTCTTCAGAAGAGACCAACCCGAAAACTTCAGTGTATCCAGTTATCTCTGCAACCATGTCCCTATCAGAGCTGATATCTTGTTTCCAACACACTAATCAAGATGTCCACAAGCCTGCTGCAGACAGAGTAAAGTCTGGACTCCCTGAGAACCCTTCTCCTCAAGCACTGTCTGTTTTCAGCAAGAGTGAGACAAATGATACAGTAGCTGAAGAATTTTTATTGCATCAGTGTAACACTTCTCTTTCAAAGCATTCGGTCCTCCTAGGAATGCCAATGGATAAAACCCCCAAATTGTCAGCAGAACCATCCGAGCAACACTTGGCAGCCACTGTAGTCCCAGCAGAAAAAGGGAACAGGAGGAGGAGAAGGTTAAGGAAGAAGAAAACTCTGAGGGCAGCCCATGTGCCAGAGAACAGCGATACAGAGCAGGATATGATTGACTCCAAGCCTGTCCGGAAAGTCAAGGGTGGAAAGGTTCCTAAAGGAGAAAAAGTTACTACATCTACTTCTCCAAGAGAGGAGGATGGAGCTACTGCTCAAAGAGCAAGAAAGAAAGATAAGAATGACAGTGATGCTTCTCTGGAACTAGTGGAAGTTTCAGCACCTCAGTGTGAGGTGGTTGATGTTGGTTCATCAGAGTCAGGAGATGAGAAACCAGACAGTCCATCAAAGAGGGATTCACACAGCTCTGTGGATCAAGCACTCCTAGAGGCATCTTGCTCTGGTTATGATGAAGTGAGCTCCACCAGTGAAATTGGCACAAATTATAGGAATGATGGGAAAAGAAGGTGAGATTATTGTAGACCTCTCAAAAGTATTTTTATACAATATTGATGAGGCTTCTCTTTTTTCTTTTTTGTTTTTACTTAGAAAGTCTTACAAAATCAGTGACTTTTTATTTCATTTAGGAGTGACATAAGAGGGAAAATAAAAACTGACTTGGCTGTTTTGGTCAACAAATGAATGCGTTTTGTTGCCTATTAATTTCTCTTAATATGAGAACAAGGCTACCCTTCATGGAAAGTTTGTGTTTGAGCTTATCTATCACAGCATATTTTGTACTAAGTGCAGAGTCTTGTGTTTTGGAATATTACTTACACCAGTATTTTGTCTGAAAATGAACATACAAAGTCCAATCTTGCTAATTTTTATTTTTGTTGCAGTGTGGCTGAGACGCAGGCTTCCATATCATCACTGAGAGGATCAAAGAACTCCTCAGGTATATCTTTTATGCTTTCCTGCTGATACTTAGTATGTGGTATCTTGCAGGACTTTAAGTCTTAATCAAACTGCTTCTAGAGGGGAATTTTGCCTTGAAGATAAAAGCCTGCACTCAAAACTGAAGTGGGAAGTGACATCTACTCACATCATCTCTCATTGAATGCTTTGTGCCTTGACTCCTCCACAGCCCTCTGCCCCCTCCCACACAAACACTTCTGTTCCACAGTCTCTGTAGAGCTGTAGGAAAAACAATAATACAGTCATTTTTCTATTTTAAAGATATTTCTGGACTTAATGTCATATAAGGTCTTTCTGGCATTTTATATTGCCTTCTGTCACTTTCACACTCCAGCTGGGACCCACAGTTAAATTTGACTTCAAGGTGCTGAGCCCACAAAATAGTTCTGCTGGTTGACAATACAAACAACAGTAGTGTGTTTGCTTAAAAGTGTTCCCATAATCAAAATACATTTATCTCTGTCCTACAGAAGTGTCTTCGGAGCCAGGTGAGGACGAAGAACCTACAGAGGGAACCTTTGAGGGACACTTGGCTGCAGTGAATGCTATTCAGATTTTTGGGAATTTGTTGTATACCTGCTCAGCAGACAAAACTGTTTGTGCCTACAATCTCGTTGTAAGTAAGGTTGTGGGAATGGTGTTAAATGAATTGCAATCAAAACGTTGTTTTTTTTTAAAGCCTCACTATGTAGCTAAGGAAGCAGCTGCTTTTTCAAGCACGTAATTTATTTTATACTATACTTTTCTTCAAAACTCTCTTCTCTCCCTCCCCAACCCCTTCTGCCTATGGGAGAGGCAACGAGAGATAGATTGCTGTATGTGTCCTGCTTTTTTTTAGCTGTCCTTCCTTATTCTGTTATGCAGATATCCTGAGAGGTATTATGGGCATTTACACTGACACTGTGCTTTCCTTTTTAGAGCAGGAAGTGTGTGGCCATCTTTGAAGGACATACTTCAAAAGTGAACTGCCTTCTGGTTACTCAGACAAATGGGAAGAATGCTGCACTCTACACTGGCTCAAGCGACCACACTATCAACTGTTACAATATCAAGGTACTCAAACTCTGTGTTGGTTAACATATATCTCATTTTATGCAAGTGTTTTTTTACAAATATAAATTAAAAAAGCCTTTTAAACCCATATAAGCTGGACGTAAGCCCTACTTCATACCACCATAGAGTAGAGCAGAAACCCCTCCCCAGACAAACAAAACAGCAAGGTATTAACTGATTAACTGCCCAAATCCTTTGGCTAGCTTGTCAGTACAGTTTTTACTGAAACAGCATGACATGATCCCAAATGTTGGCAACAACAAAGTGCAGGATGGTTGTTTGACCATGAATATCATATTTCTCTTGCTGTATTTCTAACTTTATTGCTTATGGAATATGTCTAATTTCATTGTTTGTGGAAGGCACTGCTCTCTGTTCTCTCTCTAGCTGTAGAGCAGCTATAGAGACAACAGGTGTCTGTTATTCCAAGGGCAGATGAAATAGCAGGCTGAGACTTCCTGAAGCTGGATGTTTGAGGGTAAATGATAAGAAGGCTTGTCCAACCTGGGACTTGAAGGACTAGAAAGCAAATATCTGCTTCAGGGAGCAAATTGCCAGAGGTTTTAAACTCTTAAGTTCCCTATGGGGAGTCCTCAACCTCAGCTATGTACAGGGTGGTTTCCATATATACATATATAGTCTGTAGTCTAAATTTCTATATACGTTAGAGGTCGTGAATAGAATAAAGTGTTTAGGATTATAACTGGTTTCTGAAGTACAGTCAAGTCTGAGAAATGTTCCTGATTAAAACCAGGATCAAACTGCCATGTGACACCAGATTGTCAGATTTTTTTTCCAGCTCTCTTGGTTTAAGAAATGCAGCTTATAGGTGAAAACCATCATTCACTTCAGGCTTTTTTTCCCTGAATTGTTTTTGGTTAATTAAAAGCTTTAAACACTTCTTTCTATTGCCAGACCAAAGAGTGTATGGAACAATTTAAATTGGAAGATCGAGTGCTCTGTTTACACAGTAGATGGCGGATCCTTTATGCGGGCCTTGCAAATGGTACTGTGGTTACTTTCAGCATAAAGGTTAGTTTAAATATTGGCACCTAAAAGCCTGTTGTGATGCTGTGTCTCTCCACTTTGTGTTTCTTTCCATTCTTTCTCTAGAGTAGTAAATGTATTTGTAATGGAAGTATTTTGGTATAAATGGTCACTGTTGGCCCCTTTTGGTCCTTTATTTTGTCTGTGCATGAAGCTATACCATCCCCTGTCCCTTTGGTTACCTTTCTTTTAGCTGCGGTATTGTTATGTTTTTCCTTAAGGTTCCTCCTGGTCTACCAGCCCTGTGTCATTTCTGACACAGCTGATTATTTGTGAATCCTCCTTTCTTGCCCTTCAAAGTAGTGTGAGAGACTTTTATGTATTGTTGGTTTTGCCTACTCCTTTTGCAGTTATAAAAGAGAGTCACATGTTTTTCTGACAAAGAGGTTTTATCAGCAGTCCCCATGATGTTTAAAAGTGAATAAAAATTATTATTTAAATGAGCTATTTTTTCTGATTATTCTTTTCATGGATTCTAGACTTAATTTCTCAAATTTATCCTTACAAATTTATCTTGTTTTGCATTTTTCTCGTAACACTGTTTCCTTTCACTGTTCTGACTCTGCAAGAGGATCTACTGGACCTTTGCTAAACAATTAAATGTTTTTTTTAAAGACAGAAAATTGAAGCCTAACATAAAGAGTTATTTCCTTGATTTGGAAACTTAATTGTTAAGATGCAACTCTTACTAATGCTGAAATTGGGTTACTAAACTGAAATCAGATGCTTTAACAAGTACAACACAAAAAGGACTCAATGGTCTAGTCAGTGTCATAGCAAAGTTTTAATTCTTAAATACCATTTTTTTCTTCCCCCAACAGAATAATAAACAGGTTGATACCTTTGAATGCCATGGCCCTAGAGCAGTGAGCTGTCTAGCCACAGCTCAGGAAGGAGCACGCAAGTTGTTGGTAGTGGGTTCCTATGACTGCACCATCAGCGTGCGAGATGCACGGAATGGACTGCTTCTCAGAACCCTGGAAGGTCACAGCAAGACTATACTCTGCATGAAGGCAAGTGTCTCTGAAAACAACATTTTTGACAAAGAATACTTAAAATTATGTGTATTTTCTTCTTCATCTACTAGTGAACAGATTGCGATAGGAAATAGAGGATTTCTCTGTTTTAAATTATAAAAACTGAGTAATCTGGTAGGAAAATTGTCTCTGTATGGCTACCATATCACATGTCCCCACTTGCCACATCTACGTATGTTTTTTGAACACTCAGGGATGGTGGTTTCACCACTTCCTTGAGCAGCCGGTTCTAGTGCCTGACCATCCTTTCAGTGAAGAAATTTTTCCTAATATTTATTCTAAACCTCCTCTGGTGCAATTAAAGGCTGTTTCCTCTTGTCCTGTCACTTGTTACCTAGGAGAAGGGGCTGACCCCCACCTCACTACAACCTCCTTTCAGGTAGTTACAGAGAGCAATAAGGTCTCCCCTGAGCCTTCTTTTCTCCAGGCTAAACAACCCCAGCTCTCTCAGCCGCTCCTCATACGACTTGTGCTCTAAACCCTTCACCAGCTTTGTTGCCTACCTTTGGACACATTCCAGCACCTCATGTCCTTCCAAAACTGAACACAACGCTCAAGGTGTGGCCTCACCAGTGCTGAGTACTGGAATACAATCACTGCCCTGGTCGTGCTGGCCACAGTATTTCTGATACAGGCCAGGATGCCATTGGCCTTCTTGGCCACGTGGTCACACTGCTGGCTTATGTTCAGCCACTGTCGACCAGCATCCTCAGATCCTTTTCCTCCAGGCAGCTTTCCATCCACTCCTCTCAAAGCCTAGTGTTGCATGGGGTTGTTGTGATCCAAGAGCAAGACCTATGTAGAAAGCATAATAACATTTCATGTTGTTAGAAGATTTAGGGGATTTTTAAATGTGAGTTTACCAACAGAAGGAAAGTTGGGGAAAAGGTGAAGCTAGTCTTCATGTAACCTGATAGTACAAACCTCAGAGGAAACTGGAAAAAATGAACTCAAAAAGTATTCTTTTTTAATAGAAGAATCACTAACTTATTTACAGGTTTCTGGCTCCTGAAATTATGAGATGGAACATGTGCTTGTCTGACTGTTTTGCTGTGACCACTATCATGTAACAGATAGGCGATTACTTCCATAAATTGTGTTTGTCACTTTATTTATTGTAGTGCGGTGGCACAGCCCTTTTTGCCCTGCAGACTGTCCTAATTCTTCTTCAATGACAGCATACCATGGTCCCTTCTTGATCCATGATGGATCTGGTGAGCTTTCTTCCTAGAGTAGCACTAGTTAGGAGCATTGTTCTTCTTACCTGAGCAGAATATAAGTACACAGCATATCCAAAATTTCAGGAAACAGTGGGCTTTAGTGTGCACGTGCAGAGCAGCATTCTGCATTCAGTTTGCTTGGTCCCTGATTTGCTGCTGACCTGTGCCTGAGAATTGTCCATAGGTAGAATGAATTAGCCTGGTGGACTGCAAGTCAACAGCTTCTTATGTCAGTTGCAAAGTGTTAAAAGTCATAGTTAGGATATTATAATACATTTGTTAGCTCTTAGGTAAAGAACTCAATGCATGCTTTTTCTTCATATTCTTTATTGATTTGAAGTCTGTGAAATTTAGGAAGTACTGCAGTACAACTCTGAGCTGAAGAGCATCTTAATATTTCACTCGCCCATTTCAATATCTGTTACAAAAAATAAAACTTTTTTTTTTGTAAGGTTGTGAATGATCTGGTATTCAGTGGCTCCAGTGATCAGTCTGTCCATGCCCACAACATTCATGTAAGTCTCATATATAAGGATGGAATGACTTTTGCTATTAAGGCAGTGAATTCCTGTGCTATAAAGTCAGTATTTTCCAAATTTTTCACTGGTGGAGCAAATAATTTCCAGAAAAGGAAGTCTCATGATTTTGTTAATGTGACTATGCACTATAGCTAACTAAAGATATGTGAAGAGTACATAAACATGCCGACTCCTGTCATGTGATATGCAATGCCTTTTTAATGGGCTTCTTGCTTTTGCAAATATTACTAAAAAATGTGCTGATAATATGGAAGGGGTTGAAAGCAAACCCATGTGAGATACTGTGCTGGGGGAAGAGTTTCTTTATTACAGGAAAAGCATGAGGAACGGTGTTCCAAGCTAGATGGTTCAAAAGCTGTCTCTAGCCTGCCACTCTTTCCCTCTTTTACACCATCTTTCCACAGTCCTAGGAGAAGCATTCATGTAGCTGTGCAATAAGTTAGATTAAGAAATTTATCAGAGGTAAATTTTAATTGACAAAAAAATATATTTCTGTGTATTTAGCTAGATTTGCTCACTGATCCTTGTGGCTAACTAAATACTGCTGGTACAAATAGCATGGTACTAGTTGCAAGGTGGATGGGAATATGTAACTAAAGATGGAAAGAGAAGTAGAGGAAGATAAAACTTTTCATAGACTCATGCTTTTCTGTTGTACTGGAATGGCTCTGTGTTTAGATGGGCAAACAAAATGATATTTGATCGTAATCTAGAAGTGCCTTCATAGGAAGTGGAAGTGTAATAAAGGGGTTTTCCATTTTTGAGTATTGAGCACAAAAGCTAGCTACCGTATCTGGGTTAAGTAAAGCTGTTTTGTTGTTTAAGAGAAACCAAACACCTGTTTACCTTTCTTTTTCTTGATGCAGACTGGAGAGCTCGTACGAATCTATAAGGGCCATAACCATGCAGTGACGGTTGTGAACATTCTTGGGAAAGTGATGGTGACAGCATGTCTGGATAAATTTGTTCGTGTTTATGAACTACAGGTAAGAAAATAGATGGTTACTAATGACACTTACCTAAGATGCATTAATTAATTATTTTGAAGTCAAATAGAAGTCATCTTTGTGCTTACTGGTCTCTGGCCTATCCCTCTCTTTGCTGTCACTCAGAATATATAGTTGTCTCACCAGCCAAAATACGTGGGTTTTAAAGAATATAACCTAAACCATTTCTTTAGAACCTAAGACAATGACAGCTCTGAAAAAGGTGGAAATGTTAGTTTTGTCTGCTGAAAAGACCAAGTGCTTAGTTGGACAAAAAGACTCACGGAAGCAATGTAAGCAACAATGAGCTTTCAAGGTGGCTATTAATTTTGGAATCCACCAGAGGAGTTCAGTTGCTACCAGGCAAACTGCTTTTATAAGCTTTATCCTTTGCATGTCTGTGAAAAATGGCTATTGAATGTCCTGCTTTAAATGTCTGTTTCTGTTTCTTTCAAGTCGCACGACCGCTTGCAAGTCTATGGAGGCCACACAGATATGATCATGTGTATGACCATCCATAAGAGCATGGTAACTTCCTTCTTTTTACTGGTCTTAAAGAGAAGGTTGTAAGTGCCACAGGCATATACAAGAGAGTTTAATTTTTTCGGATAAAGAAATCAACCTATTATTTGACTAAGAACAACTTGGAAATGCAGCCAAAAAAGTCAAGTTGCTATAACAGCTTTATATTTATGTAATATTATTGTCTGGAGAAAAATTACCTTCTAGCTTACTGTAGTCTTAAAACAATAGCTCTTTTTACAGTAATGACTACAATGAAGTGTCCAGAAATAGTAAAATACTTCCTCTTTTTGAAGTGTCAATCCTGTTTGACTGTTACTCAAGGGAATCACACAGATGCTAGAGTCAAACCTCTAGTAACCTTTGATAGAACGTAAACAAAGATACGCAGTTGATTTAGGTGCACAGGTTTCTTCATGCATCTGCCCTGCAAGATAAGTTTCAGAAGCACTTCTGGATACACATTTCTTAAAATAGTCATTAAAGCACTTATTTGTCTGAATATGTAGGAATTTGCTTGCAAAGTTTCTTTGCGATTATAAAATAAAAGGTAAATTAGTGATCTCTAATAACAGAAAAAGTCCAGCAGAACTGATTTCCTACTAACTGGAATATATACTACCCAAGCATCACATCTCACGTGACTAGAATCTGAGGCTTGAACTGTCCCCCACCAGTAGTCTGTTGTGGGCATTCTCAAATCAAAGAAGTGTTCAGGTAAGAAGCTTAGTGACAAGCAAAAGATTATAATTTTCTGTAGTAGTCTTAGTAGTAAAGTGTAGTCTCTTAGACACAACAGATTGGCTGTTGCATCCTAGTGGCAGATTTCCAAGAACTGAAATGAATAAAAATAACAAATGGATTCTTTAGCTTGCAGAGTTTTCTGTATTATGCAAGGAGTTTTTTTTAACAATGAATCATTGTTACGGGATTATAAATGCCTAGCATCCTGTTCTTTCAAAAGGATAGTTTCGTGTGGAGCATCTGCCAAACAAAAATGGTATTTAAGATGTCATTTTGCCTTCCTTTTCAGAATCTGCATCAGTCTTTTTGAATTTCTGATGTTCTTCAACCTTCCTCTCCATCCTTTTTTGATATACATATAACTGGTTAAGCCCTGGAAATATATTCAGCTTGACATTTACACCTGCTTTTTTTAATTTTACTGAATAGTAACATAAAACATATTTTAAAGTTTTCTGAACTGTTATACACATGACACTATCAACAATAGAGGTTATGGAAACATTTCTTATTCACTAGTAGGTTTTTGTAAACTATGAATGCAAATCTTAAAAGAATTAGGCTATTATCATTTTTTAAATAAAGAAGCCTTACCTGTTGATATTTATTGTTTTTCGCCTAATACCCTCTACACTGAAGCCTCCTTCAAAGTTTTACTTCATTTTTTTTCTTCTATTCCCAGCTTGCTTATCCACAAATGTTTCTTTTA
>NW_016690181.1:1218233-1285740 GCF_001604755.1 Lepidothrix coronata
AGCTGAGGATACGAAATGCATATCACATGTGAAAGTCTTGTTTCTACTAATGCACAGAAAGTACCACAGAGAGGCCAGTGCAGAAGGGAAGGCTGTTTCTACTTGTCAGAATTCCTCTGCAGGTGTCCCTTGATGGGGAACACTTCACCTGTGAAGTTCGGTAAAAGGTACTTCTTGCACTTGAGATCCTCTCTCCCATAATGCCACCAGTTTAGCAAAGAACCCTCTTAACGTTGAGACTAATCCAGCAAGGAGCTTTGTGTTCACTTTTGCCTAACTTGCTGCTCTGGGTAAAATAAGCAGAGTTTCCTTAAACTGTAACATGTGAAGACAGACCAGTGTCAAACTGAGCTGCTTATAAATGAATCCAGGGCTTTTCAAAAAAATTTAATGTACTATTTTTATGAGGCATCTCTTTCACCACTACTTTGAGACTTGCCAGCCATAGACCAAATAAGATTTATAGCCTCATTCTTTGACTATAAAGAAGCCTTTTTAAGTGAAGAAAGTGAGGGAAGCCCATGGATGTTCCACTGCCCTCAAACAGAGGAACTTCAGGGCCTTCTCTGAAGTACACTCTTTTTGTATTATCTTAGTGGACAAGCATTTCTTTGTAAATGCTTGACATTGATGATGTTTTTTGTGAGACAGAAATAAAATATGAAGGAGATGCAGTAGCATCCTACTTCAATCTCTGAGGTTCCAGTGCTTTTGTGGTGATTTGTTTCTGGTTTCTTGGTTGGGTTTTTTTTATTATGTTTGTGGATAGAAAAAAGCCCCAATATGTGGCTCAGACTTCAGGCTGTTTTGAGAGTGTTCTTGTTTTGGTTTTTGGGGATGTGTGTTGGTGGTGTTGGTTTTTTTTTTTATCTTTCTTTCTTTCTGTGGTCTGTGGATGAAGCAATTCAATAGAGAATCAGGTTGAGGGAGATCTTTAGGCAGTGTAAATGTTTTCTGATGGAGACTCTAATGCTCTAAAGTCTCTGAGAGTGTTTGGTTTTTTTAATGACCTAAAAGCAGAAGACTGCATAATACTTAAACCATTTCCGAAAGCGTTGATATTCAAGAGTTCTTCTGGGAGTTTTTTGAACAACAATGAGGGAGCATGTAGGTGTGGCATAAACAGTGTGGATGTCTCAAGCTGTCCTTCCTGGACTTTGCTTGAAGTGAAGATGCGGAGGTGTGTCCCAAGGACAAGCATGTGGGGCAAGAGTAGCATTCTGAAAAATGCTGTGTGAGAGTAGGTTTTGTTACTTCTTCACTGTAATTCTTCACATTCTTTTAGCTGTTTTCAGCAATGTTTTCAGTAAAGATCTTTCTCACTTGCTGTTGCAACAAAAACAGTTATTACACTTTATTTGCATTCCTGATTGCTTGCTGGGTTTATCTTTTCTGGTTGGTGGAAGAAGTCTTCCTTTTCTTGTAGTCCATTGTATTTCCTAATCTGTCATCGAAAACAGTCCTCCTGAGAAGTCTGGGCCTCTGAAGTCCAGCTTTAGCAGTGGTGTTTTTTACTACTTGCAGGTCATTTCAGCTATATTGTAAGAATCTTAAAATGGATAAGAGGTGGGAAAATAGCAAAGCTGCATGAGTGAAAAATTTTGCTTCATTTATTATAAACAAGTTTTAAAAGTCCTTAGGGATTCAGAGGAAAATGCTGCACTGCTTTGTCATGAGGATGTCTTGAAAGTATTTGCTATGCAACTATGCAGCTGTGAAAATCTCCAGGCTTCTCTGGAATTCTATGGAGAGGTTTCCTATTTGTTCAGGTGGAATTCAGTGTAGATTTCACTGTTGGCCATTCACTTCTTCTGTAGGCAATTGCAGAAGAGAGATGCCGAACTAATGTATTGGCATGGTATTTATTAATGAGATTCTCTCTGGTCTTGAAACTTAAGAGTTTTGACTCCTGATATACCTCCAGTCTAAGAGTGTAATAACTTTGGGAAGGAACTATTTGTGAAATTTCACAGAGTAACATTTGCATGAAAAGCAGTATTGCATGTCTGAAGCCAGTTTCAGGACTATTTATTTTTTATTTTGTTTTGGTTTTTTATGCAAGTAAGAAGCTGTGGGTAAAAGAGTGAGTGGAGTGAAGGTTTATTTTGTGGTTAGCTGTGGGGGGTTTTTTATTAGTCAAATATTAAATAATGAGTTCTGGACTTGCTATATGGTTGACTATGTATGGTGGGGCCATTTGGGATTGGTCCATGTTTGTTTCTCCATTCTCTTTCAAATACAGGGGAAAATACAGCTATCTGGCAGTGCAGAATACTCTATGGCCTAATAATGCTGCTTCTGTACATGGAGGGAGATGGAGGGAAAAGTGCTGCATCCATTGGTACACAGATGCATTAAATATCCCAGCTTCTGTTTGCCTTGTGTCACTTATGTGTGGATTACAGACTTTAAACATATTGTCAGCACATAAGTTGACTTCTGCAAAATAGCAGGAGCCTGGCTGTGTGATGTGTTTGAAGTAGTGCAGTTCTTAATGCACATTTTAAAACTGTACAATCATGCCAGATGAAGGTAAATGATAACTGCAAACTGGCAATAAATGCCAGGGAAAAGGTTTTTGTTGTGAAAATATTTTTTTCCCTTCTGTTGAATTAAAACACAGGTACAGGTGACTCTTTGTTTTCAGGCTTGTATGGTACTATAATTTAAACAGCCCAAGTTGTCCAGAGTTGCAGTGAGGGAGGATAAGGAAACGGTTTCAGCTACTGTTTGTAAAATAATTAGTCTTCAAAGAGTAAATTGTGTAGGTATAAATTCTGTTGTATGCACCTGTCAGCTTCTCAAATTTAATTTTCCTGTAATGTTAAACAGTCTTTTTGAAGAATGAAAGTGGAATAAAACAACTTGATTAAATATCTAGTAATTTAAACTGTGTAGAACATGTGCACAGATTGACCCTGGTTTTCTTCTCTCACTTTGGTACAAAGCTGTGAGTGTAATAATGAAACTTTACATGGCAAAAGAAGAAAAAAGAAGAGAAAAAAATAAAGTTCTTTATATTGTTGTGGTTTGTCAGTCTGATTCTCCTTTATTTTAAATAGAATGATTCTTTCATAGGATTTGGTAGAACTTGACTTTGTTCTGAATTTTTTTCCTATTTTAAGAGGTCTGGATAAACTCAGACAAGCCAATTTGAAGCTCCAGCACTGGCAGGAATGTTTTGAGTGTGCAGGAATCTCAGACCTAGTCATTTGGCAGGGAAATGGAAACTGTCCACCCAGCTGGTGCCTCCAAGATGACGTACTGACTGCCTTGCTTCATGGCCAGATGCAAGGGAAGTTGATGGTTCACTCACCAGGACTTTAAGGACCAGTTTTGAATTGCCAATTAAAAATCCTGATTTTGATCTTTTGACTGACAGATTTTGGTTTTTCTCTGACCATCCCAACTCAGAGCATCTCTGCCATACTTTTTGTAATAGTAGCTTAATGGAGATAATGCATGGCTGGAAGCTGGGGCTCCAAGTGTTCCAGTCATCTTAAAAATTATTTGTGTTAAAACAAAAGTAGAATTTAAAGGAGAATAAAACTTTTCTTTAGAAAACTATAGGATTTTCTTAGTCTTTCAGAGTAAGTTACAGTGTAAGACTACATTAAGAACTTTAGTCAAAACGTTTTCTGTTTTAGTGACCTTTCAATTAATGTGCTACTCACCAGAATAACTTTGAGTGGATGCTATGATTTGTTTTTAAAATTTTACTTTACAGTAGTCGATTGCTTTGCTACTTTTCACCACTAGAGAACTTAGTAGAAGGTTCTTCTGACAAAATGTGGTCCCTTTTGCATGTTTTGGTTTTTCTTCCATTTTTTATATAGAAAAAGGGTTGGCCACTTCTGAAAGCCTGTCATCCTTTAAGCTGATAACAAGGGAACCTCTCAACTTCTCAAATGCTTTCTTTTTTTTTTTTTCCCAATGCTTTCAAGGAGTAAACTGGCAAGCGTTTAAGATATTAAGCTGATTTCACGCTTGCCATAAAACCCAAAAGCTGCTGTATATTCAGGAGAATGATGGAAGAGTGCTCAATGTTTCATCTTCATCTGTTCTTCCAAAATAAAATCCAAAAAGCTTAGGCCAAAATCCAGTTGTTTTTATTTTTAGTTCAATTAAAGTAATTTCACTTGCACATTGTAATAATATTTTTGAAGTGGTCATGCTGACATTGTGTCTGATTCTGCAACAAATCACCTCTTGCAATAAAGAAATACAGAGTACTGTTGGGAAATAGGACCCTGAGGGGGTCCTGGGAAATGTGTGTGTGTGTGTAGATAAATAGATTTGTTTGTATAAGAAGTTTTCTACCTCGAACGGTAAACAAGTTTCTCAAAGTTATGAAAAATGTAGTTACAATGAAAAACACTTATAATGTCCAAATGTGTAATTAATATCTCATGAGGGTAATAAAAATGAGAGCAAATTTCTCAGTTCTGATAGTTTTGCTGAGGCACTAGATCGAGCTGTACTTTGGTATTGCAGTCTGTCATGTCTTACCGTCACATTTTTAGCATAGCAGAGATCCAGCTGGCACAGCCTAATCTATAACAATGTGATTGGGATGCATGCTAATGTAATTAGCACAATCTCATGTGAAATATTCAGTAAATGTTACAAAGAGTCTGAAAGGATAATACCAAAAGCAGGGCACAATGAATTACTAATTACAAGGTGGCAGTAAACACCTCTGACTTCCACTGTTAGATACAGCTCCAGTTTCACCTGACTTGAGGGAAAACCTTTCTAGTTGTCAGCACAAGCAGAATAACAATGTATGTTCCATGTCTTACCATGCAGAGAAAGCTTAATTAAGTCATCAATAAATTAATCCATGTTGCCCAAAAGAAAAATGTCAGGATGCTATAAAAGTAGTTACAGAATATGCACACTGTTGTGCCTGCGAGAGTATGGTTGTCTCTTTTTCCAGGGGCTCATTCCCATGCGCTGTTTATCTTGGCAAGTGAATCACATAATTAGGAAGTGTTCTTGTTTGCCCTCGGGATGAATGGTGCTCATTACTCAGAAGTGTTGATCGTGTTCTTGAGAAGGTGGCCACTGGCTCCAGTGTTACGCATACATCGTGAGCTGCAGCCACTGAAAGAAGAGTTAAAGGATGGAAGACTCGTTGGTATCCTCCAAAAAATTGTATTGAGACACCACCCTCTTCTAGCTGGAAGGCGGCCGCTTGCTGTCACTTAGTGGCAGTGGAGAATTTTTTCTTGAGTCTCTTGCTCGTATTTCTCCTTTTGCAAAAAGTGAAGGGTTTTTTAATGGTCTCTGTAGCAGAGAACATGCTTTTATTTTGAAACTTTCTAATTCCTCTTAATGAGATTTTTGAAAGGTAAAGAACTATGTTAAACTCCATTATCATTTAATGCCATATCACTGTATTTGATCTAAATTGCCTCATAAAAAAAAATCTCAAAAGTTTTTTGAAGGATCTGCAGCTGTAACTTTGAGCACCAACTGGGGTCTTACATGGCAGCTGTTGCTGGCAGATCACAGATGTTTTCTGTGTAAAATTGGTAGCAAAATTTTTAGGAGGTTTTGCGGCCTCTTATCAGTTGGATGACCATTCAGACAAACTCTCTTGAGAGCGTGTACAATGAATAATAAAATTAAAATTCAGTATTGTGACATAGTGTTAAAAATACTGGCACAAAGCAGTTTACCTCCAGAACATTGAGCTTAATGATGCCGTCTCCATCTTTATCAAAGGCGTGGAATGCCCCTAAAACAATGAAACAAAAATATATGGAGTAAATTAAATTACTGTGCATGCAAAGATGATTCCCAGATAGCAAACTAAATGGTGCTCCTGTTGTGATATGCAGACTTGCGCAGGTTTTTACTTATATGGTCAGCAAGTGTTCCTGCTGTGTTTTCCCTTAGCTCATTAAAGGAGAAACGCAGTGTTTCTTTTATGCTTGTATGAGACAGCTGTAATATTTTCGTTTCCCTAAGCACACATCTTTAATAATACCCTGCACAGGCAGTAGTGCTTTGAAGAGCTTTGCTGAGAGTATGATGGGGCCCTGAGCAGCCTGGTCTAGTGCAAGGTGTCCCTGCCCACAGCAGGGATATTGGGACAAGATCGTCTTTAAGGTCCTTTTCAACCCAAGCCATTGTATGAACCCATGATTCTGTGACTGTGTCTGGGGGGAAGAGGGGAGATGGTGCAGTAGAACAGGGGCAGCCACTCACTGAACATGGCGTCCAGGCGCACGAAGCAGCAGATGAAGCTGTCAAAGTCAATGTTCATGTTCTTGTCTGCGTAGCGCATGGTGATGATGTCGTAGAGCTGGTTGTTCAGCCGAAACCCTGCAGAGGAGCAAAAACAGGGCACAGCTGGACCATGGCTGGGGGAAGTGCTGGTCCAGGAGTGGTTTGGCCATAGGTGCTTCCCAGGCCCAGCTGAGGCTCAGGCTGGATGGTCCTGCTGCAGCTGCTAAACAAAATGAAGTTAAGCTAAAAGGAGCTTCACTGTGTCCAGCTGCTTTCTTAAAACGAGAGTAACATTTTGAAATTATGATTTGAGAGGGCCAGTAGCGTGTGAGTTACCTCAGGCTGTAAGTATGAAAAGGAGAGCAGCAGACACCAAAGAGTGTGGTACTCAGCTGGGCCTGGTGAGAACAAATCAACAAAAACTGGGCGACAGAAGCACAGGAGGAAGTTTCTATGAAAACACAATTACACAATGGTAAAAAAATAGACAAGGAGGCAACCCCTTGGTGTGGTGTGCTGAATTGTGGCACTGAATGCTGCAGCATGCGACCATGCCTCAGAAGGGTCTGTCACAATTTGGGTACAGCTGTTTGTTGGCTAAATGCAAGGTCATGCATGGCCTATGTGCTGTAAGATCCGAAATGGTTACTGTAAAATGTCATCTTAGTTCTAAAGTTAAGGTGTGAGGTATTTAAATATTTTCTCTTTTTACACTGACAATTTTCCTGGTAAACGGTAACGGAAACCTGGAAAATAAAAATTACCCATATTTCTATTGCAGGAATCCAAATCCAGATATAGTTTTGTCTTTAGCACAGGATCAATCACTGGTGTTTTGTAAAGTACAAGGTAGCCATCTGTTTCTCTTCCTTGATGTGCCAAAATACTATTGAAGACAAAGTGTCACTGACATCATCCCATCTAGGTTTATAATGATACTACAGATTTTCGGATTAAAGAGATCATCTTGCTGCCTTAGAGAGATAGTAAAGATATTTGCAGAAGGAGGTGAGCTCTCCAGGGGAAGAAGCACACCAGTGTGTCTAAGACAAGCAAGAAAAGTCAAGTCTCTCTTTACAGGATGAATTTCACTAACTGCAAGTTTTGCAAAAATACTTTCTTCTCATTGTGCAGGTAGAAGATACTGAACCCACAGTGGCTCAGTACCTAAGAAACATTAACATGACTCAAGAAACATTCATCTGATTGCCTCTGATGCAAACTTGGGCACCGATCTGCTCCATCTGGGTTTCTGTACTGTACTGTACTGTACTGCCTGTACAGTTGGGTTGAAGGTTTTCCACTGTTCTCTGTTTGTTCCTTACACAAATATAAAGAATCCACAGCTTAAATAAGAGAAAATGTCTTCAGCACTCCCTCGTCTCCCTGAACAGCAGGACCCCGAGTAGGAGATCCTTAAAAAAGCAGAGCATCACTCATGGGAAATTTAAAGAGAAGCTGAAGAGACCTATTTGGCTGTCAAGACATACAAGGCTTGCCATTTGGATATTTGAAAAGCTCTGCTGGTGCAAAAAAATATTTTATAATTTCTCTAGGGTCTGTCTTTGCAAGGCAGCACTGTGTTTCCGATCTCACCCTGTGATACATCAAACAAAATAAGGTTTTGGACACTGTGCATTGAGAAATACCTGCATCATTGACTGCATTGCGCATCTCATAGCTGTTAATGGTTCCTGAATGATCTGTGTCATAACGCTTGAAAATTTTCTGGAAAAAGAAAAAAATAAATACATAGTAGTAATAAAAACTTCTCTTGCATGTAGCCAGTGAGTGGATATAGGATGTGTGCCTCAGGCACTTGGAGGCTTTGCCATATGCCTTATATTCCTGCTACTGGGCAGTCTGGATTGTTAGCACAGAGCTCCTCTCAGTCACAAAGTAAAATAATTTAGATCCAATTTTTGGGAAGCAAAAAGCCTCCCCTGGAGACTCTCCTTGTTTGACTTGAGTTTATGCTGTTAATCCTTCCTCTTGATTGTCCTAATTAAGCTATTTTTGAGCCCTGATTCTAGTTCCCATCATTCTCCTTCTTCAGCTGGTAAGCCTCTGTGCTATTCCTATGGGGAAAGTCTCTCCTCAAGTGCAGGAGCTTCAGAAATTCAGGCTATTTGCTTAGGCTGTGAAGTAGGATGAAGAGGGACATTACTTTTCATTTTAGAAGCTAATTCCCAATATTTTTTTAGCCTTTCTTTTTGCTGTAGTGTATGTACAAAGTTCTGGTTTTCCTACACGACTTTTACACTGCAGAAGCTGTGAAGAAGAGTGATGTGAATACCAGCAATACCTGCCAGCTTTTAATCTTGTCCCAGAGATGTCGAAATTCATCAAAGTTTATCTTCCCTGAGCCATCTGTCTGTGATGCAAATATTCAGGTAAAAAAACCACAACATTTTTAAGATAAAATTAATTAAGCCTGCAACTACAGGTGAAGGGATGAATGTGAAACTGAGTTTAATATCTCCTCAGCATTAAAAGCTGGCTGAGCTGTGAAGTAAAATATTTTTAAACATTTTGGTTATTGTGTATGGCATATTGTTTCAGGAGCGTGAAGTACTGCTTGTACTTTGTGTAGAAGCAAACTTCTGGCACAGGAGACAGCCTTGCTCCTGAAGCTGTTATAAAAGTGCATGAGTAGGATGTTTTAGTGGGCTCTTCTGAAATGCCTCCAAATGTGAAGCTCACCCAATATTTTTTAAGACAACTGATCTTTACCCTGAAGTGAAGCTCTTTTTGCCTTGCTCTAAAATTAATTGAGGACTAAGCAAAATGTTGACTAAAGCTATTTACAAAAATGTGTTTAGGCTCCAATCATTATGGCTCTGGCTTGCAGTTACAGTTTTGTTCTGGTTATGTTTGAATGCACCTATGTCCTCTCAAAATCATGTGTTATGTCAAACTGGGAAACGGAGTGATGTTATAGCAGAAGTAACCCCATGTGGCATGTTGTAGTGTGTTTTATTACGCTCATTCCAAGACAATTTCTGTAGGCCCTGCATGCTGAGCATGCAGTAGAATATGTAATACATTATAAACTCAAGGAGAGAAATATAGTAAGTTTGTTGGCAAGAACTATAGTTATGTTGGGTTTGTTTAAAAAAAAAAAAATCATGCTTTAGTACATAAGCTGGCCAGTCCCTGATACCTAAGGAAGAATATCATACCGACTGATTTATTCTGTAGTTTTCTGTTTTGGGATATATTTCTCTGCCAACTACATTAATGTTGAGATGACTGGAATTAAAATGTAACCAAACTAAGAATGCTGTGTTATCTGACTAGAGTCTACAATGTGCTGTTTTGCTTCCCTGGCTTACTAAGTTGTATGTGTGTGTGCGTTGGTGAGAAATAGTGGACTAGTCTGGTTTCAAGCACTCCTTTTTCACCAGAAAAGGATACATCCATTAAAGCAATCATGCTGCGGCAGGATTCCAATTCAAATCCTTCTGACCTTAGGTCCTTATCTGAAATAAACGATCCCAGATGAATACAGATAATGCAAATCAGCAAGTGATTTTTCCTCTCAGGTGCAACTCTAATCAAAGCAAAAGCCAAACCTACTTCCTTCATCCAGTAAGAACTGAGTGTAGAGAACTGTGAAAAGACTCTAAGTAATGTTACTGCCTGTGAATTACAGATATATTTCTTGACTTGTTATATACAGTAAAAATCTCTGGAAAACTCTAAACTCACTTCCAGGTTACTAAGCAAGTTCAGGGTCTGTAAGGTAAAGTTTGCTAAGCAGGGAGAAAGGTCTGTCTCTCTATTAGAAATTTTTTTAAAGGGAATTTGCAGACTGCTAGAAATGCTGTATTGTTCTGTGTGGTACTTCCAATGAACATTTGCTCATTTCTGAATTATCAGTACTTGATCATCTGTAGAGATCACCTCTGTGAAAAGTTCAGCTTGCTAAAGTCTTGGATGCAATGTCCATGGAAATGTAACTAGGAAATTTCTGAGTTTGAAAACATAAATAATTTTTAGAGTGAAACTCAGAGGCGGGGGGTTATGCTATATCACAGATTTTTTTTTGTTGAGGGTTAGTAAAAAATATGCTCAAACTCACGTTTTTTTACGACGTTGTTGAGAACGTTCCTAAGTTCTTCAGCATTGATCTCCATGTCCTGATGGAAATGTGGTGAGAATATAATTGATTACAATGTTCTTTACTTATCAGATAATTTTATGGATAAGACTTGGTCACTTTTCAGTATGGCACATACATGTTTCAAACTAGAGAGCGTTCTAGTTCATAGAAACATTAGTCCGAATCTTTCTTGAGGGTGCAGTATAAGGTAGGTCTGAAGTTACCATATAATGCTTATTAAACTACAACTAGAAGAATGACCAGTAATTTCAGTATAAGACAAATAGCAAAATCTGAAAATCTTTGTATCCCATTTGCAGCCTATTGTTTTATGCAGTTCTTTCATCTGTTTTTACCTTTAACTTTCCTTGTTAAGCGTATACTGGAGGGCATTGCATTTCTAACTTGTTTATACTTGCTGTGCAAAATAGCACCTTGTAGTAGGGATAGAAGAAAAAGGCTGAATTTAAATGAGGCTCCCTCATACACAATGGGAATAGCTTATACCTACATCTGAGGATAGCTGTATGCTTAAGGGGTTTTTAATTTGATTTTACTTATCCTCAAATCTCGAAGACAATTCCGTGGAAGGAAATTCAAAGCAACTTTTAATATTCAGTGTTTTGAATCCATGAAACAATTGATTTAGGTGCTGTTGTGGCTAGGCTGCTTTGATGGCAGACAGGGATCCATTACATACTCACATCCCCTGCAATCTGTCGGAAAATATTCCTGAACTGTATTTGCTCTTCACTCTCCTCACGACCTTTTGCTGAAGAACGCTGAAAAAAGACAAGCAGAGATACATCCTTAGCCCTGTGGGGGAGAGAAAGGGCCTGGATGGCTCATTTGCCCTCTCACAGGGCATCATCTTAGTGAATCTGGAGCCCTTTGGAGGAATGGGTTGTCCTCCTGTTCCTTTCCCCATTTTTTGGTTAATTCTGTTACTTAAAACTATCAAGTACTTAACTTCATCCCATTGTTCTTTTCTATTTGAAGGAGCCTAAATGATTACTTTCACTGGCAGTTATCCTCTAATTTTTTGTTTCAAAACATTGCAAATGAGAAGTTTGGAGCAGAAGAGGCATATCGTAGAATCACAGAATGGTTTGGGTTGGAAGGGACCTTAAAGATTATCTAGTTCAAACCCCTCTGCCATGGGCAGGGACACAATATCTGCCTCATAGCCACCTGGTAGGCTATAAACAATCAGATGAGAGCTCTCCATAGTGTGGGGGGCCTGTTGCTGGAAGCATATAGCATGTGAGGCAGAAGAAAACAATGAACATGAAGCTTTCTCAGACACGTGCAAAGGGCAAGCCGGAACTCTGAAGCTGATACTGAAAAAGGAAACTAGGAAATTATATGTCACAAAGTTAATTTCTTGCCTTAGTTCTTGTTTTTGTTTGTCTAAATGCAGAGGGAAATTTAGATTGGTTCCCACTTGGCCACCTGTGTGCTCTGGCAGTCATGCAGCAGAACAGCACCCTTCCTGTAAGCAGATGTTCCAGCCATGCCTCCAGACGCCACAAGCCTGAATGTGGAATCTGGCTGTCACATTTCTTGTCACTCACCCGCCTGCAGGCAGAAACTCTGAATTTGCTACTCTGCTTTCCTCCTCTCTGGTAGGGAGGGAAAAGAGGAGGCATTCAGGAGCTCCTGGGTTTACTCATCCTTTATCCTCTGGCCAACCGGGACTAGTGTAGGGGGGTGTAGTTTGTAATGGGGAGGGGCTGTGATCATTGCCGGGATCTTCTGAAGCCCTTTGGGTGCATTTATGTGTATGTCCTGTGTAAAGCAGGTACTGCAACAGGGGGCTGAGCAGGAGTGAACTAAACTTCACTGCTCATCGGGAGGGATCTCTCACAGCTGGGATCCTTGTATGATGCAATCATGAGAGAAACCAGATGTTTTTAAGCAACTGAATCCTCCTGCAGAGGTGTTAAATAACTGAAGAGATAGTCTCTGTCTGCTGATTCTGATTAGATCCATGTAAACCAGATAAAAGTTATCCTAAGATTTGATGAAAAGCTGTTTAGTATCTTAGGACACCTCTTTGACCCATTTCTGTGCTCTCCCCAGCCACTCTTTCATGCTAGCCAGACTAAGCCCTATTTCCCCCTTTGCTTTATGCTGCAGAAACCTTTTTCTCATCTGTTTGGTTTTTTTCACCATCTTTGCCAGCATCTTCATCTGCTGTCAGCTCTTTATTGCTGTTCGCTCTGTCAGAAACAAAGATGATAGGCTAGAAGAAGAAAGAAAGCAAAAGAGAAATAGAAATTACACAGGAAGTAGTGGAAGGGAAAATATTTGGTGACAACCATTCTGTGATAAAGTGCATGCAGCAAGAGCACCCACTCCTGAGAGCATGGTCAGAGAAGCCAGGTCTCAGAATGAAAGAAAAGAAAGAAAGAAAGAAAAAAAGAAAAAAAGGTGGAGGAATCTCTGAAGTTACTGCTCTCCTTGTGCTAAAAATAGCTGCAAAAGTCTTTTTGCCAAATAGTGCAATTTCTGGCTTCTAACTTTTCTTTTCAGAAAGCCAGTAACCATTTGAATGTATTTGGATTTTGTGGGGTTGGTTTGTTTGTTTGTTTTTCAGTTGACACGGATTTCAGGTTTTTTTCTGTTTTTAAGCAAAATAAGCTTCCCAGATTCTCATCAGTTAAACTGATGAGCTTGCCCATCTCTTTGAAGGACAGTAATACTGAAAACAAACACAATGTGAATCTTACACAGAAAAGGGGTATTTGTGTAGGAGCTTGTTAGTTATGTGAAGCATGTTTTTTCTCTTGCATGTATTGATTCTTAAAGCACTCAGCTGTAAGCAGCCACCTATATTTGTCCTGGTTTAGTGCACTTAAAACAAGGAAAACTGCTAAAAGATGTGAATGTAGAGTACTCTAGAGTGTTAATTACAATCAACCTGTCGAGATTAAAATGTCTGATTACATTTTCAAGGTCCTAAATGTGTTGTGTAGAATCAAAAATAGAATCCTGGGCTTTGGTGAGCAGAAACTTCAGGAAAAGGGAGTAGCTGCATTAGGCAGTAGAAAGCAAATGTGAGGGCACATGTCTGAAGAAGGGGTGCTTTTCACTAGCAAGGGGTTTCAGAGTGCCTGTGAAGAGGAAGGAAGGAAAGGCAGTTCGAGCAACCCAGCGGATCAGGTTGATAAAGCTGAAAAGTTTCTGTTACCCTTTTACCACCTCTTTGAATGAGAGGGGTATATGATGCTAATGCTATTTCATTAGAATCCGATGTAGGAAGACAAAATCTTTGCTGCAGGCAAATGGCCTCATATCCAGTGCCCTTCATTAACTAGATCAGGTTCCAGATGCAGAGAAATGATGATACCAAGGAACTCTGCTCCTGCTGCATGCATTGAGTGTGCTCTTTGCCTTGCTGGGACTTAGCGCATTGTACAAGTACTTACCTTGCCCTTTTTCTTCTGTATGAAAAGAGACAAAATTAAAAAGGGTTTGATCAGATTATGCAGAGCTGATGGCAAAGCTGTATTTTTTTTATCTTTCCCTTTCTCATATTAATCTTTCCCATTCCTATATTCATACAAATTTTACCATTTCCTATGTTCACACAGCTTTCAAATCACCAAAAATGAGGGAACAGGCACTCACCAAGGAATGGCATACTGAAGGACAGACATTGCAAAAACCATGTCCCATCTCATCTGGGGCTTTGTCCACTTGAATAAAATCTCTACTCTACCTTGAACCTGTCAGTGCAGTGGAGATTGAATTTCTGTGCCCGTAGATCAGTGATATCTGAAGTGGCAATTAAATTTTGGTCTGACCAAATCAGAAAATAGTGTATACAAAGCAAGTGTCAATAAAAGTATCTTGATGTGAAAAAACATGGGAATTTGTGATAAAGGAGCTGTCATGTGGCTGCAAATGGTTTCCTGCTGTAGGTTTCCCTAGATGTGATGCTCCTCCTTTCCCTACCCCTATTCATACACAAAAGAGGACCAGGACAGTACTTACCAATGGACGCTCCGCCTCAATCATGTTTTCAACCTCCCTAGTAGAAAGCAGAAAGTAAATAAATCAGGAAAGTGACTGTTCCCAATGTTGCTGGTTTTTGTAGGTGGTTTGTAAGCAACCACTTGAACTTTCTGAACAGCCAGTGGTGTGGGCTGGCTTCAAGCATTACAGCTCCAGGCTCTAGGTGTAGTTTTTTCCCAGTTTAAGCTGAACATCCCAAGTACCATTTCCAGGAGGGCTGCTGCCTGATTTACTCCTGTAAAGAGCCTTGATTACAGTGAACTGGAAGTAAAACAGAAGTTTTTTGGTCTTAGTAAATCGCTAACGGTTTGTTTACAAAGGACATCCTGCAAGTAGTAAGCTTCTCCAAAGACAATTCAAAGCAGGTTCTTGTTAGACTATAGGGGAAGCTTGGGGAAATGAGTCTGCAGCTTGCAGTTTCTAATGAGGTTAAGAATATAAAAAGCAGGGTGCAGCAAACTGGTAACATGACTTTAGCAAACTAGCGAGCTGACCTCCGCCTACATGACCAGATAAATGGATCTGCAACTTACTCTGAAAGACTTCTTTTCTCTGAGAAGACCCTCAGGATAAATTCTCCCTCCTGGTGGGGTTCGTATGTAGATGGGATGATGACGTACTCACTGGGAGGTAACCGGAAGCGCTCAGAGATTTCTCGCATATTTATGTATGTCTTACTCCTTGCTTTGGAGGCATTGTAGAGGAAAAAATCCTTCTGCAGGTGGTGCTTAGTACCATGCATCTGCAGAACAAATGAGTCAATTTGTCTTCAAGGAAGCCTTGCCCATTCCCCAGATGGCTTGCCATGTGGGCAGTACATGGCTGACAGGAAACAAAGGAAGCAGCAGCTTATCAAGCAGGGAGCTGATGAGTGGTGATACCTGGAGGCAAATACCAAGTCTATCACCTAAAAGTTGCTACTGACTGAGTCAAGTTGGCTTCTGAGGGCTACTCCACGGCCCACCTGCAGAGTGTGTGGCTGACTTCTGCTGTGTAGGCATTTTTATTTGACTGTTTTGTTGGATGCTGAGTTGTGTGTAACTAAAGTTCAGCTACTTTCCTTGGAGGGTGGTATGGCAAGGAATGGTGTATGCAAACTTTTATATGCAGAGTGGTGAAGTGAAGGTGCTTTCTACTGGAAGCATGTCCTTGTCTGGACGAAACACGAATTCTGTATCTGCTAAATGAACATGACAATCAAACATGGCATTGGTTCAAATACGAAAATTAAGTTCAAGAATTGTGGGCTAAGAACACTTGCAGGATATTTTCTGCAGATATAATCATCTGTAAGATAGTCAGTAAAGAAAACATTCAGACTGTCATTTTAATGTTTTCCAGGTAACAGAGCCTTCAGTTGAGCTTGTTAGCAAAACTTGTAATGCCAATTATTCAGCTACTGTCAGGCTCATAAAAAATGTAGTCTGTGTACTTTTGATAAGTTTTCTTCAATGGCTGAAAATACCATTACTTTTCTAAAGAAATTCTACGACTATAGAGAAAACATTGTGACTGCAGAATATAGGATATTGGCTTTATTTTTAAGAGGAAATGGAAATGGTTTAGGGTGGTTCTGCATGAAGTGCAGAGGCAAAGTGCTCGCTGGCACTGCTTCCTGCAGCCCAGGCTCACTGACTGACTGTGCAAGCAATGGCCAGGTCTCTACAGAGTAGAAAAGGAGGACTGAGGAAGAGGTGCAAGTGAAAATGGGGTGCAAGTGAGAAAGAACTAAAAATTACTCTCAAAATGTTACTGATAAACACTCAAAGCAGAAAGGTTAGCAGTTTCACTGCTGTTATATCCCTGAAAACGAACTTGACTGGGCAGTCTTCTGCTGACTTACAGATAGGCACTACAGTAACACTAGCTGTGAATATACACCAAGGTGTCAATCTGTCTCCGTTCTGCACATACCTCTTTGGGTACCTTAGGGAGAAACAAAGAAAAGAAACAGTCAGAGCTGGTGGGTGAGTACTCTTGTTTATAGATCATACAGAAGGGCATTCACATAGATTTCTGGGGACATAGACAGTAATCAAAATGCCCCTAGTTAGATAAGAAATTTCCCACTTCCATTTTAGGTTTCTTGGAGTCTACATGAGATCAGTTAAGATCTGAACTAAATATGTTTGTGCAAGGGACAAACCGACTTTTTTGTCAGGTCAATAGTAGGGACAGGTTAATTGCTATGTATGCATCTTGGATATCTGTTTCCTTTTTTGCACTCTTCTGCCAAAAAAATGTTTAGTTTCAGAAAGGACAAAAGGAAGATTGAAGAATATATGGGAAAGGATATGTTAACATCTGGCATTAGGTCACTGTAAGAGCCTATAAAGTATGTTACTTAATAGATGGGGTAAACCCTGAGGTTACTATGGTACAAACAGTTACAAAGACTTGAATTTCCTTCCTTACTTCCAGGTTTTCCCTGACTTCCTTGCAAAGCAAAAATTGCAATTCTTGTAATCGGCCCGAATGATTCAGTGACTCTGTTGGTAAATGCATACTGTCAGAATTTGTGACCACAGTGCAACCAACAGAGCTGGTACCTCATAGATGGCAAAGCCAATGGTATATAGGGTGGCTCCCAGCTTGCGCTCTTTCCTCCTGTTTTTCTGCATCAGTGCGACAAGGAAGCTGCAGATAACCTCTTCATCCTCAGGATCATCATCTTCCTCCAGGAGCTTCAAGCGATACTGGGGATTGGTCCAAAATGTATCTGTGAAATCCCACCAACAACCCAAAGAAAATAAGTAAAGCTTCAGTTTTCTAATGATACTCACAATCAAATAGAACTTTTAAGTTTCCTGCCTGTGGCTCCTGAGGCAAAGGTTAAAAATGGGCTAAAACATGGATGGTTTTTTTTACATGTTATGGCTTTTACTTAATTCTAACAAAACTGCAAAACAAAGGAGGATATATGAAGAACTGTCATCTGATAAACTTCCAAAGCCCCTAAAATTATCACTAATCCACTACAGTGGATTTCCCAAGTGAAATCTGTTAGAGTAAAATTTATCTCTTTTACTTGGGGCACTGTGAAGTGTTGGAACAATAATTTATCTTCGTCAGGGTTGCCTTTTGGGCTCTTAGGATGTTCTGTCGCAACATAGTGACTGAAGATTTCCAGTTTACAGTTGCATGCCTTGTCCACTGAGGAAGCAAGGCTTTTCCTGTGGCTGACCACTGATCAGGCTGTGATATGACTTAGCCTTTAGGATCTAACGTAGTCCTCATCAAAGAGGCCATATGTCTCAAAACCCTTTTCTCACCTGGATAATTGCGGCAACCTCCAGCTGAGCAGCCTCTCACCCAGCGCCCTTCATTGACGGATACAGTCCAGGTTTGGAATTTATCCACTTCCAGGGTGTCTGGTGTGAGGTTACAGATCTCAAGCTTTGTGAAGTGCCTCATGAAATCTTGAAATGGCATCCTGTAGGAATTGAGGGGAAATTGAACCCAAATGGATTTACATGGTGGGCAGTTGTCCGAAAGACCCACCCTGGAGGAGGGTGACCAACAGTACTGTCAGTATTCAAACAAGTTTGCAGTGGGAGTGCCATGTTTTCCAAATGCTTTTGGTCTGCTGGTAGGTCAATTAACACAGGTATAGCTCCAAACTCAGGGAAACTGAGCTGAGAGGATGATATTTGGGAAGGGTGATAGAGGGTTTGTGGAAGTGTAGCATAATTACACTGTGTTGGTTGCATTGAATAATCTCTGGTGAGAAAATGAGGGAAGCACAGAGCAGGGCTTATTGGAAATATGAAGGGGATCACTGCAATGGTTTAGCAGATTTGTAGTACTGCAATGTGATTCATTTCTCCTAGAGAAGCACAGGTTTTTGACTGATATTCTCACCAGAACTCCCCATCCTCCATGACCTTGTGCTGCAAGCGGATCTTCTCTGCTTCGTTAACGGAGTTCCACTCCTCTGACCTTCAAAGGAGTAAACAAGTTAAGTTGTGATTTGCAATACAGCTTTCATTAAAATTTCTACACTTTACTGTAAACATCATAGAGGGGAAAGGCAAGAGTCACCTTGCTACATCCATATAGACTTTTAATTTGTGAGCTTTGCAATCATTTGTTCTCAATGCAACCCTCCTCTTGTGCCCTAATAAAAAGAACAATTGTCCTATTTCTCTCTGCCTTCTCTTCAGACTTCCCCTTAACAGTTCTCAAATTATCTGCTGAACTGTGTTAATTTTATTTAGCTTGTATAGCTTGTAGGAAAAGGTGTTTCCAGACTACCATTACTGAGGTAGCTATTGAAATTCCTTTAGTAAAACACACTGACACCTTGCTTCATTCAGTTCTTTCATAACTTGAAAGATTTTTCTACTGTCACATCTTCTTTTGAAAATGGACATTACTGAACTTGATAGACAGTAAAATCAGATTTAATGTGTCATTATACTGGGCTCTCTCTTCATTTCCATTTCTTAAAGCCCCTCTTAACACCTTGTTTAGGCACCCTTTTTTTTTCAGCTTCAGCTAAGCACTCAACTACTCAACTAAAATCGACTTCCAAGTGCATGTGTCAAATGACAACAAAAAAAATTCAGACACCTCATCATTGAATGTTAGGGTCATGCACAAGCTGCATAAGGGCAAATAAAGCTGCAATTTTTTTTTCAAACCACATGAAGCTCCTTTTTACTCACTTGTCACTCCAAGGTCCGTTCCATTCCACCTGTCCCCAGGGGTTTCTCAGCCGTACCAGACGTAATTTTTCCCCTTTAAATACTGTCTATTTGAAAAAGAATGCAACAAGAATAGACTGACAGGTTCAAAAGAAATATTGTGCCTTTCAAATTGCCTACACCAGCTTCTCTAGTGATGGTGCTTTCCAGGGCTATAGCCCAGCCTGACCTGCTTGGGGTGAGTGCAGGAAGACTGTAAGATCAGGAGGTGGCTGGCTGTGACCACCTTTGCCCAAGCGGTGGAATATCCATTTCCACAGAAAGCAAAGACTTAGATAGGTTTGTTTCTCCACAAGGCATTCACTTATTTGAATATAAATTTTGTTTCCTTCTCTCATAATTTGTTTTGCTTTTTACCCCTCTCATAGCTTAGCTGACATGCACAGTGCTAGACCAGTGTAGATTGCAGCTCCCCACAGCTGGAGGAAAGGGACTGTACATACCTCTTCCACAGCTGTCACAGAGTAGGCATGACCTTTGACGAGCCCGCAAGACATCCGGGTTTCATACTGCATTGGCACTATGGTCTGTTAGACACAAGATAAAAACTTGTGGGAGTCATGCAAAGCTCAGTTGGCTGCTCTCAGGCAGATATTGCCACCCAGGGCTTTTGGAGGGAGGATGACACTGTTCAGGTGACAGGACTTTTTGCCTTGTTCTCCTCTCTGTGTTTGTCAGGGTGGTCAAGCTTAGTGCCCATAGAATTCATGTTGTTGGTTAGAAAGGAATGAAGCATGAACTAAGAATGGAAGAAGTTAATATTGATTTGAAAGGACATTTTAGGGCTTATTTCCCTTTTCTGTAGACTATTGCTTTTTGCACTCAGAACATGGTAGTATATAGCATGCTTAATCAAAGTAATTAGATTTTCCTATTAGTAGGACTATTCAACCTTTTCTAGGATAGTATGTTCTTGTATAGCTCAGTAAGGTTATTACATATGAACTGGAAACATCAGAGCAAATCAACATCTAGAATACTTTCATCTTTACACGTGGCTATCTTATCACAATGGCATTTAAACACCCTATTTAATACACTATTGCTACTAACTGACACTATGTTTTTACTTAATTTCCTGTGGAAGTGGACATTTTATTCCATAATTTTTAAAATCCTCATGATTGAATTTTTTTCCATCTGACATTCAGGAAGGGCATAGCAATGTGTTGCTCAGGTGTAAATACATTTGTTGTCTTAGTAATCAACTTTTAGTGTGTCTGATAGATTTTTACTTGCAAATCTCAGAATGCTGGTTATCTGGGAGATAAAGAATTGAGAGCAAGATGGCAGATGCACACAGGTTGCTGTACTTGTAGGAGAGATCACTGGCATCAGTTGGAGGGGAAGGCCCTACTACACACACGTGGACCATGTGCAAAACATCCCCTCCTCTGTTATGTCTGTTGCTGGGACATGATTGCAAGGCCCTGCCAGTAACTCTGCCACCTCTTCTTTACATATCTGATGGCATGAAAAAGGCAGGGCTGGAAACAGAGGAAGAATTAGTAAGGTCACACAGATACATTCTCAGCTTGCACAGGGAGGATCTCATCCAAATATTTCCTGGCTGTTGCAATTATTTTCCATTATTTCACTTCTACTCCTGGTTTTTGCTTTCCCTTGATCCTATTTTCATACTTTTTATGCCTATAGCCTCAATTCTATTTCCTTTTTTCTTAATTTCTACTCATGTTGTTGCCATCATTACTTGTCAGAACCCCTTTCTCTTCTTTCTGTTTGAGAACATTAGCTTCTGATGTCCTGGATCACTTCTCAAAGAGCAGGCTTTATCTGCCTTTTTCCATCAATAATCATGATTCTTTTTCTGGTGGTGGTTTGGGAATATGTAATAACCAGCAGCACAACAGCTTCTGGGGCGGTAAATATAGAAAGAGTTTTGCAATCTTCTTTCAGTAGGCAGTCACTGGGGAGGAAGTTCTCCCCCCAGACAAGGGTGGTTTGGACAGCCATGCTTGCAAAACAAGACAGTTGTACTGGGCTTTCCTGAAGAATTGCAGCATTTCAGTTTTTTAGGAAGAACTAAATATGAATGTGAAAAGAGGAAAAATCAGCTGTTTCAGCTGTAAATGCAGAAGAAAGTTTGCACAACCAAAAATTTTAGGTGATGTAATTGTGGAGGATTTTTGTTTGATTTCCACCCCTCCCCCTCCAAGCAAGAGATGTAATTTCATTGTCATGGAAATGCAGCTCCCTAAAGGGCACAGTATGATAGAGAAGAAGGCATCGTGTCCCTCTACAGACTTGAAAGCTTTTAAGTTGCCTGATATGGGATTTTTCTTAAATGGTTTTAACATCCCCCTCTTTATTTTGCAAGATACTTAGGTATGCTGGAGTTACTTTGTATTCCATCGCACATATAAAACTGAACATGTTTTTTGTCTTCCTTGTTGGGCATTTTAAATGAGGACTTTAATGGCAATAACCTAAAAGGAGCATCCCTAGAGCATTCTCCTGCATTTGTGGGCAGAGCACTCAAAATAAATTCACCAAGGGCTTTTGTGCCTGGAATGAGAGCTGTGCAGAGCTTTCTTTTGGTCTCTTTCACATTCCATGCACACTCGAAGATCTTGTTCTGTCTTTCACATTCTACACACACTCAGGGATCTTGTTCTATTCTAGTACTTTAACATTTTTGTTCTCTAGCACCTGTGCAAGAGAGGGACTTGATAAAATCCACTAATAATTTTCTTTTTCTGGAAATTATAAGTCTGTGCCATGAGCCAACAGCCCTTTGCCTCAGTATCAATGAAGCCCTTTAATATCAGTCATTGTGTTTGAAAGCACTGAAGTCTTTTAACACATATGTCAAACACATTTCTTTAGTGTTGGGACAATTCTGTGAAGCCAAACAAGGTTTTAAAAACATAGGTTATAAGTTTCTCTAACAGTTTGTAAATAAAAGCACTGTGAAGTCAGCTGCTTAGGAGAAATACGAACCCAGGCTGGCCTCTCATCCGTCCCCTGGTAGTTTGCAGTAGAATGAGTCATCTGTGCATTTTCTAGATTCTTCACCATGCGAGCAATGAGTTCCCCAATGTCGCTCCTAGGAGCTGATCCATAGGAAAAGCCCAGGTTATCCTGGCACAGAGAATGGGAGAAAAGTATCATGCAGTATGATGAGGCAGGGAGAGAGAAGAGAAAGGGTAGAAGAAAGATGAGTTGTAAAAGATAGCCTAGATTACTTCTCTTCTCTCTTATAGTGTCCGTAGTTATCTAGAGTGGTCAATAGCAGCATTTGTTCTCCCACCTTCACTGCAACATCACATTCCATAAAGTATTAATTTTTTAACTTTTAAATTTACCACAATAAATCAAGACAATCTGAGGCCACGTTGGCAATAAAAGGTTAATTTCCTAAGTATTTGCACACTTAGCATCTTTAACATGAGGATTTATGTCTTAACAGAGTTGCAGCACTCCCATACTGATCTCATTTCCCTCGGTGAGGGTACTGAGGGGGCAAGGGGTGCTGGTTTTGCTGGTACCCCTTCTCTCCACTTCCATGTTCTGCTTCTGTTTATTTCCCTTTTGGCACTCACTATTTGCTAATGGTCTTTAATGGGGATTACTCCATCTCCTAGAAAAGGATGTTTTCTATGTGGCCTAAACCAAGCAGTTCCAAAGGTGGCATATATTTGGTTATGAATGGAGAGGTCCCTCTCCTCTGCCATTTCCTATGGCTTATCTGCAAAATTCATATGGACTCACATCAATGGAGCTGGCCATGAGGGATCCTCTGTCAATGGCATGTTTCATGATTTTATAGATATCTTTAGGGGCATCCTTTATCTCGTAGAACTCAGTGACTCCTCCAGTGAAGTCCTCCATGGCTTCAGTGGTGTTGCCTCCCTTCAAAGCTTCATATGACCCGTGGAGTCTTAGAAAGAGAAAAGAAAAAGATTTTCTTTTACACAGATAGAGATACCTCCCTATATATTTATATCTATCTTGTGTGTGTATAACTACAGCTATGTAAACACACATCATATAAAAACCCCCAAACCATCTGCTTGGAAACTCACAAGTTAAAAGTTTTAAAACATGCCACCTGCACAGATAGGTTAAAAAAAAGGTATGCTGAAAATCAAATGTAGATTTTTGAATGAGTAGCAAAACTTCCTAGAAATTATGCTTTAGCCCATCCCCAATTCTGAGGCATGAGAAGCTATGGGAAAAGGCATTGGTACGTTCAGAGCCCCTCTGTGTGCTTGTTGTCAATATTGTGTGCAGTGGTTTAACCACCTCCCCAGCCCAAGCCTTGAGGGGGAGCCCGTCACAGTCCCGCATTTTGTTTTACTTTGCATAGGCCTTTTCCAGGAGGGCACTCCAGAATTCGTTGCGCTGGGAGGATTTGGTAAAGACCAGCTGGTTGTTGTACGTGGGTAAGCAGTCATCAATGACAACGTCCACCCAGTCTCCATAGCGCCAGAACTGAATAAAGGCAAACAGAAAAACACTCTGGATTGACTTGGTGCAGGAAGGGGGAGACTGGCTGAAAAGTCAGGCTGAGAGAAGGGAAAAGTGGAGCTCAACTGCTTTGTAATGTGGCCAAAACTAATGGGAGGGAGGCAGCTGTACTGAATTCCTCTGGACAATGTGTACAGGACAGTGAGAGGTCCCTTAAAAGAATCAAGGGAAATGTGGAAAGCAGTCAACCTTTTCTGAATAAGAAGTTCTTTGATAACTTGTTTTGACAGACCAGCTGTTTGTAGGCCTAAAAATAGATGCTTTTGCCAACTACCCATGTGTCTTTGCTGGCTCTAGTGCTGCATCTGAGCAGTGAGGCAAGACTGGACACCTGTTCCTATTCCTTATGCACAGAACACAGCAATCTGGAAATGCTTCCTTGGTGGGTTAATGCTCCCTAATTACTTGTATGGGCTGGCCCTTCTGTGACTGCCCTAATGGAAGTATTTGGCATGAGGCAATTCAATCCCTTTTCCTCCCTGCTATCACTCATGCTTCCAAAGAGAGGAGAAGCTAGAGGAAAGAGCATGCCAAGAGGAGCTAAGCTCTGTTTTGGGTAAATACATCTGCTTACCACTAGGCAGAGGGACTCACCTGGAAGTGAAAGATGCCAGCATAGTTTTGTATACAGTGTCAGGCAAGCAATGGCAGCCAGAAACCAGCAGTTACCTGTAAATGAGCAGAAGCAGCAGACAAAATGAAGGGACAGAGCAACTAGAATCAAAGGGAAAAACTGAGATACTGCAAAATGACTTGTTAATCCTCAGTAGAGCATGATTCTCCATGTGTTCTGCAGCACTTTACTTATTTGCGCTCTAGAAATGCTCATGGGCATTGTTCATGGCTGGGTACACACATGTTACACAGATGATGTTCCCTGCAATTTAGAAAAAGCCTAAAATCTGATGAGCACTGTTACCCGTGTTAAGATTTCCCTGTCTCATGTGGATGTCTGTCTGACTTCCTGCATTAATTTTTCCTTTCAAGCTTAGGACAGAGACCAGCTGAGAGACAAATCTCTTGCAGGTAGAGCTCCCTACCACTGAGATTCAGACTCTCATTTTCTGCTCTAAAGATGATTGTCCCAGTCATCATTCTATGGGGGCTTTTTCCTGCTATTTTCTTCTATTTGAAGTGTCTGCACTGTTGTAAACACTGTTCCCTTTAACGCTTTTCAGTTCCCCCTTCAGAATCTTGTACAGTTGGTTGCCTCTGTGGGAGCTCTGGTAAAGTGGTTTTCTCCCATAGTACTTCTGTGTTCAGCAGAGGGGGACTCTACCCTAAACTAAAACCTAGCTGCTATTGTAAGAGAGGCTCTAGGGTAAGCTTGCCTGGGTAGTGTGCAATAGAGGAGTGAGATAGTGAAAACTTAACCTGATTGCAGGGAGTTGTAAAAGAAATTTATGAATCTGGTAGAGTGATAAGACATACAGAAATAAAAAAGGTGCATATATTTTGGAAAGCCAACTCTATACATATAGCAGTACTATATGGTAACTCTTCTAAGTTACCTATTTCCCCTTATAAAGGATGGGGGTCCACTTTGACCAGGAGTTTTCTAAACTATCCAATATTCTGCAGATGTCAAAAAAGTAAACAATGCTATGAGTAGTTAGGGAAGGAATGGAAAAAAAGAGAACATATTATGCATGTAAGTTCATTTGCATCCACACCTTGGTATCTGTGAAGTTCTGGTCACCTCAAAAAGAAAGGCAGTTTTAATTAAATTTAAAAAAGAAAAAGTACTAGGAAGGTGATGAGGACACATTTGGGTGTGTTAGCTTAGGAAAAAGATCACAGGAGGAGTTATAAAACGATGAAAGACATGAGAAAGCTGAGTGGGGAAGGACTTTACAAAGCAGTGCAGGTGAGCACTGCATGGATGACTTCTGTAGAGGCATCACTTGTACTTAAGTAGTGCCTCTGTATAACAAAGTATCTTTGAGCACCTGAGCTTAAAGTATTCAATATAGTGGTTGTTCTTGAGTACAATGCACATTTAGCTAACGGCCTTTAGAAACTCTTATACAAAAATGACAGGACTAAATACCTGAAAAGATACAACAGTAACTGATTAGATTTTTCTCTCAGTCAAATAACTCCTCTTTATGTTTTATTCTTGTCTTAACTGGTTTTGTCCCTCCTCAAAGTCCAAAAGAAAGGCCAAATAGTGTTTTGAAACACACTCATGACATTAGTTAATGAAAAGCAAAATACCCTGCAAAGCATCTTTCACTGAAAGTTCTTGCCTAGATTGCTACTAAGCAGATATCAATGATTTTCTATAGAGAGAAGGAATCCGTAGATGTGTAGTGGTACACTGAGACAGGGGATTTCAAATATCATTGTGGAAGAAAAAGAAAATTTACTGAGAGCTAAACCATGTTGCAGACTTCTAGAAGTACAGAGCTGATGTAAGAATTTCATACCTAATTCTCCTTGGCAGATATCTGTTCTGTTGGCTCCACCAATAATAAACCGTGGATTCTCACAGATTTCCTGCAAAATAGAAACAGATGGATGAGCAGGAAAAGCAGGCATTATGATGCCTCTTTAGCACAGAAATAAAGGCAGTTTTAGAACATTTTCCTGTAGGATAGCTTGTGGATATCAAAACCTCTCACACAGTTTTCATCTGCAGAGTTTCACTATGAAAATGTTTTGGAATCTGGATGTTCCAGGCTTCAGTTAGAGTTTTCTTCACGTACCTACAGGGTCTATTAACTACCCTGGGAGGCTCCCTCTGTACAGGGTGCAAACACATTAAAATTAGAATAGGGCAAAATATTTTTTCTTCACAGTAATGAAAAAAACTAAAACACTGGAGGAGACAGGAGAGCGGGTAGCTGAAAAAAATATCAGGGGACTAGAATAAATACTTTTAAAATGACTGCAGGTTTATGGTGTCCAATTTGCAGTAACTAATATGCTGGGGCATTAAAAGGGTTGAAAAATGCATTTTGTCAGGAATGAACCCCTGTAGTACTCCTCCTTAAAATTTTCCCAGGATCAGATGTAATTACCAGAAATAACTAGTTGCTAGTTAAGAGATTTTATTCTTTTTCTTATGTTGAAGTATTTAATTGACAATGCTGCATTAAAAAAAGGCCAAAGATATCATCTGTCTCTGAGGACAGGTAAGTCTTTTTTTTGTCCTGCACATAGCAAAACATATTGGATTTGTCAGTATTTATACTAGGACAGAATAGGTACAAGATGCTGTACAGGCATAAATAATTATGAAATTTCTGTAGGGAGGGAAGGACTATGTAGGAACTATGAGCAAATGAGGTGGGACTATTGCAAGGTTACAAAGCCCTTTTCTATATAGGACAAAGAACTGTGGAGTATAGGAAAACCAAGGGAAACCCATCCTACAGAGAAAAAAAAGCCCCTGCTTTATCCCATCTCTCATTCTTATACCTGGTATGGGGAAGAATAACTTTTGGCCCCATCTCTTATGAGGGTAAGGAAAGAAAGATATTGCAAGCTGAGGACCACTGCCCTGAGCAGCTGCAAATGGGGAAGAAGGCAAAGTATAGTACAAGAACTGAATCTGCTGAAAGACGTTGGGACTAGAGTGAGAAGGAGAAAGAAGAAACAACTGACAATTGCTTGTGTGGCAGCACAGGCAGCTGATGCTACTTCTGCAGTCTAAAGCTTTTTACTCGTGTCATCAGGGTAGCCCCGGCTTTTCCCAGACTCGTGTTTCAGGTTTAGTAATTTCCCTTGGCTTAAGCCCACTTTTTTTCTCCTTCACAGTAATCAGCTTTGATGTAAATATTTGGATTAGTCATATAGCCAGATAGAGAGACCAACTTCCACGTCACTTTATTCTCCTCAAGAGAGAGAATGTAGGGATTGTCCCGTTATTTTGGGCCTTGGTCAGCTGTCCTGGGCTCCAGTTCTGTCAAGGCAGCTGTTTGAGATGCCTTCATGCTTTTCTGCACCCACTTGCTTTGTTGAAAATATTCTTCCTCACATTGCTGTGGTGCTCTGCTGAAAACCATCTGTGAGATGCCAGGTTTTTGGTTTGTATTTTTTCCAACTCTATTGTATTTTGGCTTGATCCTGCTCCTTTTGTTCTGAAATACAGTATGCTGTGTTTTAGTTGAAAGTAGTTAGATGGTGCCTATGTGTTTCCAAATATTAAATGTACGGTGACGATTGTTACTCAGGGCCATTTGTTGCATCTTGGGGTCATTTGTTTTGTAGGGTGGTTGGTAAAGGAATGCAAAGGAGGGAATCAGGCATCTGTCATTTGGACTGGTTTAGTTACGATAGAAATGCTTTTGTTTAATTTCTTTATGGCGGCCAGGTGTGTTTAGTACACTGTGAGTATGATTTTAATATTGTATTTCTCTAGTTGATGTCCAGCTGTGCTAGTTGTGCTGAGTATAGTTGAAGCTGCAGAGAAAGGTTCCAAGGTCTTTCAGGGCTGAAGTACTCAGTCAGCAAAGCAAGACAAACTGGTGTCTAAGACGCAGGTGGCAGGTCTGTCCTTCCAGTCTTCCTGGCTGAGCAAGGGATTGCTCTTCATCATTTAGGTCAAGGTATCACAAAGAATCCCAACAGGCTGCACTTCATTGACGCAATGATTCATTTAAAAGAGTCCCCTCTGATCTGAGTGCCTCAGACTGCCTTAGTATTATCCAAAGGACCTTTGCGTTGCACTGGGTTGATTCAGTTCAGACTGAAATTTCATTACAAAGAGTCAAAGTTACAGCAAGGAAAACAAAGAATCTCAGGAAAAACCAATTAGTGGTGCATGCTGCTTTCTGGGCAGTTGGAAGGGAGCACTGGAAAATGCAAAGGCAGCATGCAACTAAAAATGGCATTTGACCTTTGTTATATTTTCATTAGATTTTCTTCTGTGTCAGAAAAAAATCTGCCAGGCATACTGTTGCAGCAAAAGGCATTCATTCCTTCAAAATATGCTGTTAATAAACTCCAGCATTTTAAGTAAATTCCCTGAACTGATCCTACCAAATAGAGGAAGCCTGCCTAAGACAATTTGTATTCTCATTCTTCTTCCTTGATCTCTTGTTGTTCTATACCATGCTATTAAAGGGCTGTGCTACACAGTTCAAGGCAGAACTCAATGTTGTCAGACACCAAGCTGGTTTTAGAGCTTCTGAGTCAGATTACTCTTCTCTGAAAGTCCTGCCTTGGTGGCGCTAAATGCCATCTTTGCTTGTAGTGCTACCTGCACAGGCCTCATTTTGTGATTAATAAATGCAAACAGCTTCACATGTGTGCAGTGAATCAGTCAGCAAATTTGACTGATTAATTTTCATTCTAAGCAAAATCCAGTAGTTTGTTGACTTAATTTTATTTGTATTCATTATGAAAAGAAAGCTCCTCCTGGTGATTTTCTTGGCTGCAGAGAGGATCACCATTAGGAAGTCATTGAATGTGGCGGTTAATGCTGTGACCCAGCTGTGAGCAATGAGAATGACAGTGCATTTGAAAGCACAGTGTCATGGCAGAGCCTTCCTATCAACACCTAGTGTCATTAGATCCAAACAGGACTGCAGCATGCCTTCTCAATACTCTGCATTATGTTATAATACTGACTTTTTCTCAGCTCTCAAAGATCGGTAACTTCCTCCCTGCTCTCAGCTGTGAGAAATTCCCACAGGCAGCATAGTTGTGGGAGGCTGAGGCCCTTAAGAAAACTGAGCACAGCCCGTCACTGAGCTGGATATAACCTGGTGCAGGTGAGAATGGTTCTATTTCCCCTCTGTGTACCTAAACCATGCGCAGGCATACTCTGAGCAGAAATACTGCAGAGATGGATCTTCCAGTCTTTACTCAGGGAAACTTTCAAGGTTGTCACTTGGCTTTTGCCTGGATTGAGTATTAGGAGGTCTTCTCTGTGCATTCATGTCGTGGCATGGCAGTCACTAGCTGTGTAGAATTACAGAGGCCTTCTCACCACCCTCATGCCAAGGCTCACAGCTGCTCTGCATGGCAGCTGCCCTTCTGCCAGTGACAGACAAGACCAGCCCTCATGCTCTTGTTGCCCTTGCAGCAGCAGAGGCCAATCGTTTTGGGAGGTGGGAGAGAAACACCTGACCTCTGGGTAGCACTGACTGCAAAGAGAACAGTCTGTAAGGCCAGATGCATGAGAGCAAGGAGTAGCTCTGGGGCTGGGATGCTGGACACCTCTCACCACTCTACTAATTGCAGAAGCACTGAGGAAAAGGTCAAGTCACAGCACAGACATTGCCAGGGAAAGCAGAGAGGGCCCAGGTCCCCACAGCCCACGAGTGGGAGAGGGAGTTGCTTACATCGGGCTCAGTGGGCATCTCAGCTCATTTTTATTCAACTATTGACCCAAATTTCAAAGTTATTGAAATTACCACTTTATAAGCTAGTTTCTTCCTTTGCAAAAAAAAAAAAAAAAAAAAGCCATTACAATTTAGTAAGAATAGAAGTTGTCCATATCTTTACAGACTATTACAAAACATGGCCTGTGCAGTTGAGACTTTACATGTGGTGCTTCACTGATTGCTTTCATCTCCTAGGAAAATACTCTTTAGCCTGCTATTACTACTTTATATTCATTTGACTTTATGAAGTTCTGTGAACATGTCTATTGTGGCTATTTGTGTGTACATATTATAAGACAAGTCCTCCTACCAAGTGCTATGTAACCTACAGTTTCAAAGCCTGGGGTCAGTCAGAGATCAGCACCAATAGATACAGGTCTTTTGCATCAGTGCCCAGGAGCAGTCTCACTTTGTGTTTGTGGTATGAATGACAAGATGGGGACATATTATAAAAGGAGAAAACGTTACAGATGAGTGAGTCTCTCTTCTTTGGGCACCTGCTGGGTACAGCAGTGACATGAATTATAGAGTTTGTTTTAAAACAACCACACTTGCTACAGAAGGCATAGGCATCTCTACAAATCAGGCCTGGTGTGTCCCCGGCAGGGACAGCTGTCTCTGTCAGGGTCAGGACTGACTGGAGGTATAATCTCACAGCATGACAGTACTCAAGAGACGCAGACTACAGCTTTCTGGATTTCCTGCCTCTGCTCTACTTGCAGCTGGCACCACAGATATGTCAGGTGCCCGAACACTTGTGTCAAAAGAACATCGATAGCTTTGGTTTTGATGTTTAGGTTGTGTTTTAAGTCTTAAACAGTCCCCAGCTTGTTTCTTCTTCATGAATAATAAGTACAGAGCTTCCAAGCTTACTTGCTGATGAGTGACTTAAAGAAATGTCTTTGGGATAAAGACCCCCATGTCTGAACCTTCCCAGTGACAAAGGCTTGATCTATGCATGCACAGTTAATATTAGACAAGTCTGAAGTTACATTGTGCATTTTTTTTTGTTTTGTTTTGATGCTTTCTGATATGCATACTTGCAGTCTGTCTGTTCTAGGGTGCTGGCAGTCATGCACTGTACTGTTGTATCACTTCCCTCTCTAGAAATAGGGAAAATCACATCCCTTTAAGATGAGTGACTTGTGGCTGCATTTAACTCATTCACACACATTTCCAGGAGCTGATGCAGCCATTGTGATGATAAAGAAACAACAGGCACACATGCACAGGGCATAGCAGATGGGGGACTCATTTTGATCCCCGCATATTGCTCACGCTGTTGTTGTGATGGCAGCATGCAGCCTTCCTCCACAGCTGTAACAACCACCCACAAGTGTTCCTGGTCTTTTGCTATTTAGTTACAGTTCTAATCAGTTTTATCTATTACCACTGACTTTGCCATTGAGGCACAGATTTGGGTGTAGGGGAAGAATGGCAAATCCAGAAGAGGTGGCCAAAAACTGCCAGGGAGAGGGAACTGTGGAAGCTCCTCAGGACCCTCGCTATCAGACAGGAGCTGGCAGGGGCCAAGGCAGTGTCCCAGGGGCTGCCTGGCTGGAGGGAGGCAGCTGCCCAGCAGATATGACAGGAAGAGAGCATAACTCCTCCTGTGGTAGGACAAGGAATCAACTGGGAATTGAAGAATTAGTCCTCTGTCTGTGAGAGAGACAGGAAAAAAAAAAAAAAAAGAAGAAAAAGAAAAGGAAGGCTGCCTGGGGAATACCCACGGGATAGGAAAAATGAATGGAATTAGTAGCCAAAAGTGAGTCTTCATAGTGATTAGAACACCCACATTCATGTTAAGTGGGTAAAATGCTAACCAACAAGACAAGTTGGATAAGCAATGCTGGGAACAACTAAATAAAAGCATGGTTTAGATCATAACTTGTCCTTTCACACATTAGGAAAACAGCAGAATGCTAAAATAAAGTTGTAAGTGAAACAAGGTAGTATTAAAAAAAATTAAGCCTCAGTAAACCCAGTAACTTCTTGCAGAATGAGGAGAGTGTTTCTTTGGAAGCCACATGAGAAAATCCCAGGCAAACCATGCAAGAAGAAAATTAAATTCCCTATGTCTCTTTCTACCTATTTCATTCCATCTCTTTTTTTTGTTGTTTCATTCTGGTTTATTGTATTTTAATCATTATATTCACATTCTTTGAGCTTTCACAGCCCTAGCTAGTTATCTTCCAGGAAAGCTCTAAGGAAGTATATCTCCAGTTTATTCTGCCTGCCTTCCCCAACACACATTTTTGAGCTTGCAAAAATGTAAGCTCAGGGTGGTTACTTCAATGTATAGAAAAAGGCACTCAGCAAACATGTTACTTACATGTGGTCTTTTCCATTCGAACTTGACAGGGCTTTTCTGGCTATAGAAGAGGGAGGACTCATTTGGTGGGAAATCAGGATCTTCATAGAGAATGTTCTTCTCCAGGCACTTCTTGTGAAGCTCTTCATAGGTCTTCTCCTTTACGCTGATAATGGGCTGGTTGCGACTTATAATGGCAGAATAAATCCCCCCTGTGCCCCCACCTGCCCCTTCAGTTGTAGTGCTAATAGTAGGGCTGGGAAGTGACCCAGCAGCCGTTTGCTGAGCCACCGCTGCATTTATGGCGGACGGCATGGGAATCAGGCATAAAGCAAATGTCGAAAGAAAGCAGGATCTTGCAAACTGGAAGGAAATTTCAGAAAAAAGGAAGTTGCTATGTAAACCGTCTTTTCAATCTGTTGAAAGTCTTCTAGTCAAATTTGCAAGCCAGAAAATTCCATGTGGCTTTCCATCCTTTTAATGGATAGTAGTATATCATAAGAAATTGGGATTTATTCCTTGATGTGGGACAAGATGATCTGTTGGCTAAGTCCTGTGTCTGACTTGTAGTATCTATAGCATGCCTGTGTGCCTGCCCTGTGCGTGTAAGTGTCCAGAAGGGACAAGCTTTAACCCGTGAAATCTAAAAATAACTACAGGCGAAGAGAGAGGGAAAATGAGAGGGAGGGGGTTAGTGAGATGGTGTCAAACTTCTGTGCAGCTTGTGCTGAGGCCAAGCAAGTTCCTGGGACAGGTTTTGTGTGTAGGACGAATCCTGGTGGAAGCAGTTCATATTTTTCTTAACTAGATAACAGTGAAACTGGAAGCTACACACCTGCTGGCTTTGGAACGTTATTTATGAGGTACTGCCAGGCAATAATCTCGTCCTGCCACTCGTAAAGGAATTGTTGTACTCTACTTGTTTCTACCCTTTGCTGTGGAAAAGATATAGAAACATATTTATTACTAGAGAGGATTATCTAAAGACACACTCCTAATGGTGAAAAAGGTGGTAATTTGATGCTACTGAGGTCAGGTCAATACCTGCCCAGTGGGTTTAGTTTCTCTAGAAAGCAGCTTGGCAGCACTAAAACTCACCTGACAGTAGCTACCTCCCATATAAAAGGCATCCTTTTGTGTAAGGGCAGAAAAGTTTATAAGGGGCCCTAGTGTGGAAACTGGGCTGTTCTCTGTGTGTTACGATATACCAAAGTTACAGGAGCCATCTGACTCTGCAATGCAAGTAGTATGATGCAAGGGCCTTTCACTGCACAGCTTCAGCAAAGATGCTCATTTTGCAGCCTGTGCATATGTTCTTTCTTTCATATTCTCCCTTTCTGACCAATATAACAGTACATCTGTTTATTCTCATATACAGAGCTCTGTTTCCAGAAGAATTGTCAGTGGGAGAGATCTGACATTTGAAAAACTCCTTGTGGGCTGCTGGGGAGGATAAAGTGAATGATTAGCAGTGGGGTTTGTTTGGTTTTTTTCTGTTGGGATGGTCAGCAAGTGTCAGGGTATGACCTGCTGCTACTGCTATAGCTAACAGTTCGGACAGTGACTGCATGTGGAATGGCAGGTGGACATGCACTTCTCAATTCTAAGCCTATGTTGCTCTTTAGGTATGTTCAGGAGTTACACCTGTTCAAAATACAATTTCTCCTTTTCTTATTTGTTACTGGACAGGTGGTTTTGTTATGGAGTCCTTTTTTTTGTAAGAAACAGTAGTTTCTTACAGAGCAAAAATGAACTAATCTTTAGTAAACTAATCTACGATGTTAATATTGCTAGTTAATTTTAATGAAGTTTTCTCTCCAGTTGTTTTCACTAATTTATTTCAATTATTTCTTTTGTAAAGATATACTAAAAATTTATTTCTTCAATTATGGCATAAATACGTGGATAAGTACGTGAGTTACTACAAATAGCAATATAAATCATATTCTTTGACATTTATTTCCTCAGATCTAAAGACATGACTGCTATGATTTTGAGCAACTCATTCCTAATCAAATCCATAGAAGTTATGCACTTCATACCACTGAAAATTTGACCCATGACTACTTACCATGGTGCAGATATCATACTGAGGGCCAGAGTATAAAAGCTAGTCATTTTAGCATTCACTTTAACCAGATACCCCTGGAAGAATACTCGGTAGTGATTCTCAACAGCAGAAAGAGAGTTGGAAGGAATAAGGATTGTAACTCGCTTCGTTTTTACTTTATTTCACTTTCCAACTTGAGAAAGAGCAGTTAAAATATTTCATTAAAATGCACCAGACAATAATTATATCCTGTCAGAAGCACTGCTATGCTTAAACATATTCAGAAATCATCAATTAAAGCTTAGAAGCTGATAGAAAAATAGTGTCTGTCTCTTTTCACAGACACAAAAGATGTTTTTGCTACTGTTCTACCTGGATTAACTCAGCTGCATTAAGCACAACAGTATTTATGTTGCCAGTTCCTGGAGTGGAGGCTCACATGGTCTCCTAGGAGGTGCTGACAAACAGCTCTGCAGAATGAAAAAGAAAGACCTTAAGGGTCCGGTGGGGAGCAAGCTGCACTTGAGTCGTCAAGAGCAGAACACTCAGTTTGCTCTCACATTTGCTATTCCCAGAAATCTGTCCTGCAGAGGACAAACAGCAGCAGGTGCGAATGACTGACTAAGCACAGGGAATTTAGTAATGTTATGTTGGCAAAAATCATGACTATCCCTTTCTGTTTCCTATGAGTTAATTTACCAATGTTTTTAGAAAATAGCCCTTTATCTTACTGAAAGAAATTAAGTAAACTATGTCCTTTTATATTCAGAAACCCAACTGATGGCATGTTCAGTTTTGACTCAAAGCAGACTGGTTTTAAAATAACGTAGTTTACAAATGTAGCAAATGGAAAGGGCAAACAAACTGTAGAGCAATGGCAGCCTGTGAAAAGGGATGCCTAGTATGGAAAGGCCTGAGGGAACGGGCAGGATGTAGTGGATGTAGAACTCAGGATGTCTCCTAGTTTTGCAAGGGAAGCAAGCATCAGGACAAACCAGTTCTGTTTGCAGAGATGGTGTGAAAAGGAAGCAAGGGAACATTAGGCTGGCATTGTAACAGAATGGGAGAAAAGCATGAAGTGGGATGGCTAAATGTAGAATTAATTCCATTATTATTAAACTGCTCCATAAATGCCAAGCTCAAATCTCAGCCAGATACTAAAAACTGATCAAGACAGTACTAAAACATGTGTAATGGAAGTTAAACCTTGGCAGGAGCTGGAAGATGTGGAGGAGTATAGCTGCTTCCCTGGGCTGGTTTTGATCAATGACACTCAATCATCAATGCCAATTCTTTCCTAATAAAAGACTTTTTTTTTTTAAGTAGTACTTGCAGATAGAGGGGAGCAATAACATATAAAATGTTTCCGTGTGAGTATAGCTGCTATCCTAAGCCAGTACTGCAGTTAATGTGGACCTGTGCATTTTCGAAATCCAAGTTTCAAAGCCAGCTGTGGGACAGCCTTCTGCACTGCCATGTCACTGTCTTCTACTATTGCACAACTGACTGGCACAACCTACTCAAACCTTACCTCCAGTGACTGAACTGTTCAGCGAGCCTGTTGTTCACTTTCCAGTACAGACCAGCTCATTTTGTGTTGTCATAAGGACTGGAAAAGGGAAGTGTCTGTAATCACACAGAGTGGCTCCTTCTGTGTTTGTTTTCACAAGGCAGCTTGCAGGCAGAACTCTGGTGATAACCTCTGCATCTGGCATATCTACTGATGCCGCTTGTCAAACTGGCCCAGATCTCTTCTCAAGTGCTCCAGTCTCTGAATAATAGGATTTCCAAATACTTACATTAAGCCCTGTGCCAATGAGCCCCAATTTCACCCCCTCAATTCATTTTTTAGTGCAAGTGAAGGCAGAACTGAAGCTTACTGCCTAACTAAGGCTAGCCTGGAGCAAATGGTATTTAGCTTATTTCCCCAAAGATACAATCCTAGTGATATTGCTTTTGCTGAATAGAAGAGCTATCCAAGTTTAAATTAGTGCTTTAAAAGAAAAATTGTAGGAAATGTTAGTTTGGGGAGTGTCAGTGGAAAAAATATTTGTTGACTTGATTGGATTCAAGTGAATGTTTTAAGTTCTCCCAGTTTATTTCTCCTCAACCACTCAATGAATTGCTTCTCTGAAGAACTTGTGTCTCAGTTGATACAAATCTCCCAGTCAGCATCAACACTCAGGGCTAAGTTTCCCAGTGTCAGCGCAGAGGTCTTCGTATCATATGTGAAAACCACTTCCTTTTCTTTCCCACCTGAACAGGACAAGAGAGTTTACTATTTGATTTATGAAGAACTCTTCTGAAACACAGTTACATATGACTCTCTCCAGTTTTTAATTCTGACTGACCCTGCCACTGGTGGAAAGAATCGATTAAAACAGAAATGGAAGACAAATCTGCCCAGAATACACATAAGAATGCAGCAGAACTGGAAAATAATTATTTCTCTTTTTCTGATCTTTCAAACTATGGTATGTCAAACTGTGGTACTATTAAAGGATTTTTCAGAAAAAAATAACCCTTGTTTCTGCATAGGTTTCCCTCCAGACACCCCTGACAGGTAGAGGCAGAAAGTCCATTTCTCCATGACTCCCAAAGTGAAGGGACATGCCTCAAAATCAAACAGAAATTAGAAGCTCTTTCTTGTAGATGCCACTGCCTATCCATGAGATCCCTCACAACTTCTACAGAGCCCCACATAAGTAAGAACTCCAGGGCTTTTGAATAAGCAAGAAATCTGGTTTTGTCTGCAAGTTTCCTGTTCTAGACTAGGCAGGTTTACAGATCTGAGCAAATGGGCCTTCATTTGAAATGCTATCTCTGGTCGTGTTCCGTGCAGGGCAACATTGTCTGAACTTGTTAATTCCAAACCACTTTTACTGATATATCTATTGCCTTACAAAGCCAGTGTGCTTCAGTTCTGCATGTAATAATAGCTGCTGGCTCCTTTCACTAAATTCTGTCCTTGATACCAAAAAAGTAGCAAAGAAAACTAAACAAAGAGGCTTTGTATGCTGTAACACTTCCATTATAGAGCTGCCAGTTTGACATCTCTAGTGAATGGCCGCAGAGCAACAGGATTTCAAAGAACTGTAGTAAAATAGAAGTCAGTTCATTACCCTTGGAACTGGCTGTCACAAAAGTGGGTTGCTTTCCAAATCCCAGAACTATCACCCGCTCAACCACACATGAGGTTTGGTATTGTCCACTTTCATCAGCGCAGCTGAAAAAAGAAAATTATTTTATATACATTAGTTTTTGGCCAACAGTAGAGGTTCAGTATCATACAGAGAAAGTACTACTTTGGTCTCATCCTGAAAGTTCCCTATACTGGTTTCCTTTCCTCTATTTACCTTTCTCCTAAAAACAAGTAAAACTTCCTCCCACTGTCACCTAATTTTTCACCACATATCAGATTTAACAAATATAGAAGAAAAAGTTTGAGAAAGTATTTTATGGTAAAAAGTATGGCTTTGACTACTAGGAAAGTTCTGGATTTTCACAAAACAGTACTTAAAACTCCTAGGAAAAAATGTAAAGCTAATTTTTAACACTTTTTCAAGTAAGATGTTTCAATCTGAGGCAAAATTATCTTTCACTTTGTAACTAATTTAATTTTTATTAAAAAGCTCAAAAAAAATCAAAATGAAACTTTTTGCAGTGAACAAATGTTGTATCATTCGTCTGAAAATTACTTTTTTCCAACTTCTAGATTTGCTAGCAATTTAGCAAAATTTTTCTTTCCCATGCTGTATTTTTTAAGATCTTCAGATTGAATATTCCTGATCAAGAGATTTGAATTATACTTTAAAATTATCCAAACTAGACTACAGTTTTGCTCTGTGTTATATTTTTAGCTTTAGGACCACTGCCTGCTTACATTTGAACCCTGAAGGACTAAAGAATGTCTGCAGAATCACCATTTATGCACTGCATAGCCCCATTGGCACCATACTTCAATAGTTATAGTGATGCATCTAGCATCTTGTTTCTTACAAGCAGCTAAGGATCCTTTTGGCTTTTAGGTTTTGCCACACAGCCTTTGCAGGTTGTATCTGCTTGTGCCTCCTTTTAAGTGCTTTTCTTCATGCCAATATACATGGTGAAATTTGTGGATTACTTTTGGAGAATACAATGGCATGTGTTTGTGGTGCCCAGACAGAAACATTGAATATCTCAAGTTGGAAGTGACATATAAGATTCAAGCCCAACTCCCTGCTCCTTCTGAGACTACCTAAAATTAAATCATATGAATAAGAGCATCATCCAGATGTGTCTTGAACTGTGATAGGCTTAATGCCTTGACCACTTCCCTGGGAAATATGTTCCAGTAACCAACCACTCTCTCAGTGCAGATTATGTTAGAAAAATACACCTTAGAACAAAAACCACTCCTACTTGCAAATGTCCTGGTTTACCTTCTTTTGTCTCTCTGATGGGCTTTACCCTTTCTAATGACTTTCTTTGTACTTGAGTAAATCTGCAGAATCTCTAATCTGCCTAGACTGAAACAATATGACTAGACTGAAACAATATGAGACAACTCAGTATTTCATGTGTTGCTGCCCCTAGACTTACGCAGAACATTGTTTATCTCTGCAGTTTTATGACAGATTCTGCACACTCTGGGACTTCACTAAGAAGTAGATGACACTAATACTGCTACATTTGCAAGAATGCCTCATGAACTAGAAAAGACATTTACAGTGACAATGTATGGGTGGCTTTTGTCCACAACTGCTGTTACCTGGAAGTGAGAATGTTCTTGTGGAAAGTAAATTTCCGATATAGGAACTGCTTCTTGTGGAGGTACTGAAATGAATGTCCATCATCTACATAGAGCTCACCTATGGCACAGGCCTGTGAAACACATCAGATGGAGCACAAATTAACAGCAGTTTCTAGTGCTGAACAATGAAACTAAAAATGTCTCACTATATGTTACGTTTCATATTGAAGATGTGTGTTTATTTTTCTTTAGCAACTTGTATCCCTGGAAGGCTCAGGCAGTCCAACTCTGAGAGTGCTGGACATCTTGGTTTTGTAAATGGATGCCGGTGTCAGGTGTCACCTCATTTATTAGAAAAGACAGTTGCAGGAAGCTCTCTCTCTATGTCCAAGAGGAAGCTTGTGGCCTGCTCAATCTCTGCTCCTTCCTCCAAGGGACTCGATGAGGGCTGAGAAAGGTTAGAAAAATGTTCTGCCTCTGCTATACTCAGACAGCCTCACTTTGAAGGAAGAGTGCAGGAGAGGTGGAAGTCCCCTCAAATTGCAGAAGTGGACATACAGATGTAGATACCATTGTGCTGATCAAATAGGCAGTAAGGGCCTACAAAGGTCAGATGGAGTAGAAGACATCTTTGTAAAAAGGGAACACTATCTCAAAGTACCTCTGTGTCCAAGGCCACATGGAGTTCATAAGAAATATCTATCATCCATTCAGTGGATTTCCCAGCTGCGGTCTTCAGAGGTATCACAGTGCCCCCCCGTTGGAACACAGGAAGCTGAGAAAAACAAAGCCGGGGTAGAAAGGTTCATATACTCTGATCATATAATTTTAACATGGATCAGGAATAGCTGAAGTTTGCTCTTATCAAAATTTAGAAGTGAACTTCTACCACAAATATATAAAGACAATGGTTCAATTAACAATGGGAATAGTAGTAACTTTCTGTATGTGTATAAGCAAAATAATTTTGCTTGGAAGAGTCACCCTTACATCACTTCACTTTACTACCAGGACACAGTAGTGTTCTATCTAGCAATAAAGGAGATGGGACTTTTCGAAAACAGCTATTTTAGGTTACATTTCTACAAAGAAATTGAAATGTCACTTTTCTGATTATGATTATTGACAAAATAAAAGCTAAGGTGTTTTTTCTGCTCAAAGGAAGTAGCATTTTAAAACAAAAACATACATTCTCTAGTGTTACTGGGATCTTCAGAGTGCCTGCATCTTCCATTCGTTTAAATTTTCTGAAATCATACCAAATCTAGAAAAAATGAAGAAATAATGAGCATGACATCTATGGCAAGATTTGTTCCCTCTGCAGATGCAGTTACTCTCCTGCTTAACCTGTCACTATTCCCAACAACCTATTTGATGTGCAAGAGGAAACATTCACTTTTCAATTAAATGACCTTTTGGATGGAAAGAATCAATTCTCATTCCTGAAGCACAAAGATAATCTGATCTTTTCTACAGTTTGCATAATATCTTGTATGTCTTAAAGCATCTGGAACTGCAAAACAATGAAACACTTTTTTTTTAATCTAATTTCTGAAAAAGTATATTTATATTGAAGTGAAAATTAACAACAAAGTTGCTAATAACAGGTGACAAAAAAGAGCTGCACCTGAACTTCCCACACACTCTTGCCAGCAGGTTTAACTGCTTTTAGTGTGCAAGCAGTCAATTCCCACAGAGATCTTGATAAAAATATTTTTCTTGTTTGGAGAGCCTAGTCTGTTTTTCTCCCTACACTGAGAAGAATTCTACATGTCCTCAGGTGCCCTAGTGGAGTCACGAGGCTCTGCATGGTGTCACACACCCCTTTGTTGTTTACCCTCTAGAGTCTCCGGCTTTCCCTTAGGAACTATTTTCCCCAAATTATTTCCCTTCCTCCGCCTCCCAGCTGCTGTAGTGTTAACACTCTTTGTAGGAGTGGACGACTGTGCCATCCTGTGGATAAATACTTTTACTTCAGAGAGGAACTGATCTCTGTATATGTCAATCTTTGTTACACATGTCCCAGGCTACTGAGACTTGTATTTCCTTGTTAAAATTTTCCCTCCCCACAGCTTCCCTCTGATTTCCTTATGACCTTTCTTCAAAGTTCCCTTTTTTCCACATAAAAAGTGAAGTTTAACCCAAAAAGAAATACATGAAAAAAGGAAATTGACAATTTAGTGAAGCTGTTTTATGGTGTTCAGTGAGAAGCAGCAAGCCTTGAGGGAACATTTAAATTATAGGGAATCTGAGATTTGTGCAGCAGCTCTTGGAAAAGCAAGAAAGTAAATTTCCTGTGAGCCAAGCATGCAAGGTATTGAGGTGGAAGGAAGGGTTCAGAATGGCTCAGGATGGCTGGCCAGGACTTGGCGTGGCAGCAGTGCTCAGCAGTTACAAGATGGGGAGCTGGAAGGTTCCTGCATAAAATACTTCTTTGGGCAGAACAGCTGAGCAGTTCATATTCATCCTTACCTCCTCTGACCCTGGAAGCAGAACACTCACTGTCTTGGCCTCTTTCTCTGTGACTGGATGCACCAACAAAGCATTTCCTGGAAAAAACCCATGAACATGGCTGTGGTCCTCAAGGCTGCATCTTGCCAAAGCAGAAACTGTGTGCTCTGGGGTTTTCAGCCCCCCATAACCATTTTAAGAACTTGCTTGATCATGCCATATGCTTAGGTTCACTTTCTACTGGAAAAAATGGCATGTGTAAGGAGCTGATGGCTACCTGACTTCAGCAACCAGCCATACTGGAGTGAAAAACAATCATGTTTGGGTGGTAGTTGTTTGCTACTGCCATTTTTGAATAGACTATGGTCTTAGTGAACTTTCATGTTTCAGGTCAAACCCAACAATGTTTTTTCAAAGTGACTTGTGAGATAAAACTCAATTTCTGCATCTCATATGACCCCTAATTTCAAAGTGCTGTTAAAACCAAGTCCTTTAAAGAGGTCTCAAGTTCTATATTCAATTACAATATAATTTTTTAAAGTCTTGGGCAGAATTTTTGTGTTTTCTTTCTGTTATGCATACTTTACCACCTCAAAACTATTTAAGTCAAATTCCAGAGAATAAGACACCTGCTTACCCAGCATGTACTCATACTCCACGTCAAAAGTTTCTGTTTTTCCTGGAAACTCTACCCAGAGAGGCCTGTAGAAAGAAAGATAGTGGAATTCAGTTACTTTTTCCTCTCCAGTCAGCCCATTCAAGTCCTTCTGGCATTTTCAGGCTCCATTTTCTCCCTCTCTTTCCAAGGTACAGTTACCAAGAACTGAAGATAGGGTAAGGTTCTCTTCTGTGCCAGGTGACTCGAAGTACCCCTTTGAGTCACTGATAAAGAATCCCCAGTACAATATGGCTTATGACACTCCAATATACCTATGACTTCATCTCCTGCAGCCTCATTTTCTTCCCTCCTGCCTTCTTCCTTACAAACTTGCACTACTTCTACCTTCCTTCTAGCAAAGGAGAGATGAATGAGCCTTTCTGATACAGTGTACCAGCAATGCTGGCAGCTGATGAGCTAGTCCCTGCAGCATAGTTCTTCCTGTTCTCAACAGCTCACTGCTGCTTCTATAGCAAGTCTCCTCCCGGTCACACCTGAAAAACCTGCACCAGAAGTTAATTTTCAGTCTTTCTCAAAAACAGGAGTTGTATATTTAAAGTTTGAGAGATTATGACAATGATAGCTCATTGAGAGACAGGGTCTGGGTTTCTTTACACAAAAAGCCTGGCTCACCTTCTTACTCATAGGCATCCACTTGTTCACTGCAGCCCTGCTCCTCATGTGCTTGCTAATGAGACACATTTTCCACTCTGCTTGTCTTAGTGAGAAAAATATCATGTTTCCTCTCTAATTCTGTACCTACTGCACCAAATTTAACACAATAGAAGTGTTATTTAATATTGTGGGCAATTCACATGTCAACAAAAGCTTCACTTCAAGAAAGACAGAAACCCACTGTCTATATCAGTGTGTACAACAGGTGCATCTTGGCCTATATATGTGCAAATCATATTCAAAACCCAAATCACTCAACCGTTCCCAAAAACACCGTTATGTTTTTAAAACTTAGGAGATGTATCTGTATAACAATACGTAAAGGTAAATGTGGTGCGAAAGAACAGTTCTAGGGCAACCTCGAAGACACAGAAATCAATATCAGGGAGATTACTGACATTCATCTCTTGTTGAAAGAATTGCTGGATTCAGTTCCATTGAGGCACACTCTTAGAGGTTAGAGAGCAGCAGAATAAAAATTTATTTTCTAATTTCATTTCTGTTCTATATTATTAGAATAATGTTTCTCTGCTAAGAGAAACATTAGAAGGGATACTGCAGACATAAATTATAAACTGATTAATGTGATGTAAGCTTTTAGAACAATAACGATTAAGCAGTAACAAGTATTTTCATAAGGGGCAAAATGGCATTTACATATTTAGGTCAGCAAGTTCACAGTCCATTAAGCACTGTTTTATGTACTGGTTGGACTACTACATAATGTTCTTTATCATGACGGGAAGTTTGAAGTCTACAGTATTTTAAAAACATGTTTAAAACTGTGAAGTGTTTATTGAATTAGTGTGTTCCAGGTGTCATTTGGAAAAAAAAGCAAAACATATAATTTTCCTCTGAGAACCCTAGCAAAGCTTGCAAAATGCATGAAAATAGAATTCACTATTATTATAATTTTTGTGTGTGTCTTTGTAATTTTTTAATATTCAGATAAGCAATCACAAAAGTAAGAGAGGCTAATTTAACTTTCCTTCTCCAAGTAACTTCCTGAAGATAATCACTAAATCTCCTGACTTATGTTCTTACCTCATAACTGGTTCAGCCGCTGTGTGTGCCCGATAGAACAGTGTGTATAAGTAAGGCAGGAGGACGTAGCGCTCTCTAATGGCTTTCCTGATGATCTGGGTGTTCTTCTCCCCAAAGAGCCACGGTTCTCGCCGTTTGCTCTCCATGTTAGAATGACCTCTGAAGAAGGGCTGGTAGGCTCCAGCCTGATACCAGCGAACAAGTAATTCTGGTTCTGGATCTCCAATAAACCCTCCCACATCAGCTAGATATTGCGCAGACAAATAAAAATACACATTTTTGGAAATAATTCTGAAAAATGTGAAACTCTCCTCTAACAAACATTTTAAGTGTATAAATCCATGCATTTCACAGTGTGCTCGCTGTTCTGGTCGGTGTAACAAGTTATCCTTTAAAAAAAATCTCAAGAGAGCTTTTGAAGGCTGAGTACCTTTCTCAGTGACAGAGGACTGTCACAATGATGCTACAGAACACCACCTGAGGACTGCTGCTCCAGATGGACACGAACATCATGTAAGAGCTAGCAGAGAAATGATGATGACAGCCAGGTTTCAAGCTTCTGAAACCAGACTGATCTGTGAAACTGTCTGGAAATGCACTGGACTGTTGAGCTTTCCACCATCTGTGTTGAAGTCTACGTTGGGAATACAAGCTTGGTGACACCACTTATGCTTAGTGAGAAACACATTACCTCCACAGAAAGAAATCCCTGCCAAGCTGATGGTAAGAAGCATTGGAATGGATATTTTCAAGTAACTCCACTCTGCTGTGTTGTCTCCAGTCCACACTGCCCCTGGAAATACCCAGTATCAGCATTATGCAGGAAAACCAAGCGTATACTTCAATTTATGCTTGCAGTTAGGGAAAGAAGACAAGAATAGACATGAACCACTCGTGAACTGCTGTACATTGGAACCTTTTTTTTCTTTATACATACATGTTCCTGAAATATGCAGTAAAAAGCAGGCAGTGGTTTGCCACAGGACACAGGTTGTTATTCTGCCTTTAACTTGTACATGCTTTGCTAGCCTTTCCTGATTTTTTTAATCACTTGCACTCTTATGAGCTCACCATGTAAGTATTTCTAAGACAATTTCTCTCCTCTCTAGACTCTTATCCATCAAACTTAATAGAACAAAGCAGCAATGAAGGCATTCAGCTAGTCCTTACCATACTTCTGTGATCCAGCAAAGAAGGATCGTGTGAGGACAAATGGCCTCTCTTTTCCTGAAGAACGTCTGATGAGTCCTTCTGCAGTTGCCATTTGCTGAAAATCATGAATATAAAAGCCAGGAAGATGGACTCTTTAATTAGGGTATTTTCTAGACTGCCTCTTTAGCCCTTCCAAATGAGAAAAATTAAAAACCCACAAATAATACCTATTATTAAAGCAACAAATTCTTATTAGAATATAATTGAATGAAAAATTATTAATATTGTGTAGTCACAGTTGATGTAATTTACATTGTTATGGTAGAAAGGCACAGATGTCACATTTTCTTGTGACCAATCACATAGTTTATTCCAAATATTGCAATATCCAGCACAGCAGAATCCTTGATGAAGGCTACAGAATACCTAGTACTGTGTAAAGTACCACATTAGACATACTCCATGGGAGTGACTGCTGTTTGTGTCTCCAGATACTCTACCTGGTAGAATCCATAGAGGTTGTGTACTTCCCGATGCTCCCAGTTATTGTAGTGTACAGCATCTTTCTGCATTGTTAGTTCTGCCCCTTTGAAGACTGAAGGCTCATTCATGTCATTCCATACAAAGAGGATATTAGTGGATCCCTGTAACACAGGGCTGCAATTAGGTCATGACAGAGCCATTGCTGTGACTTAGTGTGTTTATCTCTATTGGGTGTCAGACCAGTCTGGGGTGTGACTAGAAACAGCAGCAGTAAAGCAAGGCATGGTAATTACACTTCTGAGGTCACTTGAAAGCTGCCAGTTGTTCATCTCATCTCTGTTGGAGGCCCTTCTGGTCAGGGTAGCAGCCTGCAAGCCCAATTGACTTTTGCAATTCTTACAAACTCAGTAGGCACTGGCTATTTCTGCCTTCTGGTGAGGGAAAAGAGGCAGGGAAAAGAGAAGTATTAAACAGATATGAGGAAAAATCAGAGAAGGCCAGAGGTGAAAAACTGGAGAGGAAAAGCAGCCTGGGAAATATGTACCATGCATGTCTACTAAGAGAGTGGTTTCAACAACTCTACTGCAACCCAGAACTTTGGGGCAGGGTGGGGGAACTGGAGGTGTCCAGCAGTGGTTGCTCAGACACTTTCAGCACTAGGCAGGACGGTCAGAATAAAGTGACTATGAGCTATGAGAGAGCACTTCTACATTGATCTTTGTGTGCTATCACGGTAATAAAAGCTGAAATAGCAGCAGCTGGATTAGATTATGCAGCAGGTGATTCTTAAAGTGCCTGAAGTTTGGCCCTTCTACTGCTGCAACTAAGTGAGCACGTCCATGGATTTCAACTGTCTTAGTTTAGACAAGTCCATGGAGAAAATCCTTCTATGGTGCTTCAGCTTATCAAGATATTTTCCTCTACATTACAATAATACAGCTGCAAAAGCCAACAATTTGCTTAGCCAGTATCTTCTTTTTCTTCTCCATTTTCAGGCTTTCTGGGATATGTAGATCAGAGCAAATAAATACAAACCTTGTATGTTTTGAAGGCAAATTGATCTGCATACCATTTTCGCACTTCAGGATTGGTGAAATCCAGGTAGCAAGAGGAACCTGTGGATATGGGAGATCCCAATTATTTACCTGATTTTAAGAGCATTGTCTTTGCACCTAAATACAGTGGCCTAAAGCTACAATGCTTTTCACCAGCAGCAATAATGTAGTCACTATTGTTTCTGAAATAAAAGCTCAAGAGCAAATTCCAGGCTGACTTGGAACTCAATACACCCCTTGCCCTATCAAGACATGTAGATTCTGGAGGTCTGAAGTTCAGCACCCTTTAAGGATGACTGCTAACAGTCTGAAACATGCTCAGATATGAACAGGAAGCCAGGGAAAGACAACATCCCTGGTATTTTGAACTCAAACAGGAAAGCGTCACTGAGAAGCTGAATAACTACATCGTGCCATGCTACCAGAAGTTGTAACATGTCCTTGAATTTTCCCATAATTGCTCCTTTGCCAGGACTGTGAGCTTCCTGTCTGTAAAGAAGTGGGACAACCCGCTTTGCCTCTACCCAGTGAGATCTCCTTAAGAAAAATAACATGTCAAATCACTATATTATGATTGAATCAAAGCTTCAGTACCAGGACTTCACTTAATTTCATCCAGCTTACATAAGCTGTGCTCACTGCAACAGATCAGACTGCATTTCTGTATCCAAGACAAATTTCGAAGAGGAATGGCTGTTCTCATAAACAAATCCAATTTTTTTAGTTCTAGGCACTGGTTCTATCTGCAGTTTCAATAGATGTAACAGAGGATGTTATACAGCTGAGGCAATTAGAATATGACTATATCAAAGAAACCACAAAGTATTTGAAATTATTAATATTTACAAAAAATGCAAGGAATGTAAGACTTTAATTCTGCTTCCATGGATACCAATTAAAGTATTCTGCAAAATTTTTAAAATAAACAGCTAAAATATGGAGACAGAGTGGTTTTTTACCTGACCAACAGATGCCCTCAAAATCTTGCCCATTTCTGTCTTTCACAAAATATCCCTTGTCTTTTGCCTGTGAATACAGGGTATATGTGGGATCAACCTTAATGTGTGGATCTACAATGACGACAAGCTGACAGGATAAGAAAATAAAATCATCATTAGGATCAATTGTGCTTAATAAAACAGTAAGAGTTCACTTCTGATAAAAGGCAGAGAATGATTTCACCTCAGGTAAAAAAGAGAGCTGTGCCACTAATTTTAAAAAGCAGTTACCAGTTCTTGTATATACTGTGCTAGACTTACATATAGGAGCTGAATTTATAAGGAGGGCATGAACTCATGCTTACCTCTCTGAAATAAAGGACAAACCCCATTGTTTCAGGTAAAAGCAAGTATCCCAACCCCTAAAAACACTGTGGTTTTTTCACTGCTGTATTCTGTGAATGGGAAAATATCTGCCTTATATGTTCATGTGCCTGCTTAAAATCATATGCCTTAAGATGTTTAAATATATTTCAGTTTGTGTAGGATACAACAGCAACACATACTGTATTTTGTAGTTATTTTCTGCTGCCTTTAACTGCTTTGCTGTATAGCTGACAAAGTACTATAAATCCAACCAAGAGATTATAAAACTTAAATGCTATTTCAACACTTCCCCATTCATTGACTTTTGGTGAAATTAAGCAATTCTACAACTTTAGGATATTGTCTACATTTTAATACCTCTATATTATAAGGAAAATATTTTAGCTGTAAAAGCAGAAACACAAAGCAAAGCTGAAGCAAGCACAGCAACTACCAACAGTGAAAGCTCATGTTAGGAAGAAAAATTTTCTGCTGTGTCCATCACAGCACTGAACTGCTTCTGTAAGACAGAGCTTCACATGAGTCAAACTTAGCCTGACAGTCAGGATACACAACAAACTACAAAATAAAATGGCATGAAGAACTGAATTAAACATGATAGCTTGCATGCTGTAAGCATCACCTGACAGCAACAGAGTCTAATTTACTCTGTTGTTGTTAAGCTGTTTTCAATATCTGAAGTACTTAGGTTAAAGCTAGATTGGGTAGACTCACACTACAGAGAAATATTTTCTTTCATCCTGCTATGTTTTTACCTTGCGTTTTTTCTTCTTCAGATGTTCTTGCATCTTTCTGGGGTTCTGGAATTTCTTTTTGTCCCAAGTAAAATACCTCTTGCCATCTGTGTGCTCTATGTCCAGCCATATCACATCATAAGGAATGTCATGTGCATCAAAGCCAGCATCTACTGCCTTGACATCTTGCTCATCCTCATAATTCCACCTGCACTGATGGTAGCCCAGAGAAAAAAGGGGGGGCAGGGCTTGAGTGCCTAGGAAGAGTATATGAATGAAGATAAAACTGTTAAAGTCCTTCAAGAATTTATCTAGAGACTCTAGAAAAAGTTAACATGATTAATATGTGTCTCTCTGGAGCTAGGGAATGCTGGCCTAAGTTCTTCATACCAAAGTGACTAACTCTTGAAATAATGAGCATTACAATGAGCTCAACAGTCAGAAAGAGCAAAGGGCTGTAATGATAAAATGAGAGTGAGAAGGAACTTGCTGTTCCATGATGCTGAACTGTTATTCCAGTAACCAATATAATTTTATTCTTTATCTTTTTCTAATAAATAATATTCCAGATTAGTTTATCTGTCATTAATGCAAACAATTACACAATTTAATCAGTACAATGCAATTTCTGTGACTACTTGAGTAGTGTAAATAGGTCCACAGGTGCTACAGTACAAGGACAACCACTGGAACTGAAATTGTTAGAAATTTTTAAAATTAGCAAACACGTCTGTGCAGCAAAGAAACAGTGCTAACAGACTAAGGAACTACCAGGAATATTTAGGTACTTTAATTCTCTTTAGTACACAAAGAATGCTGCTTTCATAAAATGTTAGTCCCCTTTTCTCCATTTTTTTTACTCTCTTCCTGAGGCTCTTGTTTCTTTCCTTTCCCATATATGCATGGGGATGTATTTCCTTCCCTAAGGGGCACCCTGGACACTTACCTATCTTATTTCTCTAGTGTCAAGGACACATTACTTCATAACTTCAGTCTTCTCACATTATAAGGTGGCCTGTCTTAATGGTGACTGGCAGTTTTAGCCCCCTGTATCTCCCCTCTTCTTCTAAGGGTGCAGTTTCAGATAGCAGTAATTATGCTGGCTTCTCAATTAGGGCCAAGTTTGACCAGCTGCAAGTGCTAGGGAAAACAAGGACGGAAGCCAGTCTTCACAAAGTACCAGCCTTTGCTCTACACACTGCAGCCTGGGAACAACTGCACGCAATGGGCTAGGTAAATATTAACCTGCTCTTGGGTACAGCATGTTCCTCAGAGAATCTCCCAGGTAAACGTGCCAGACTGACTCCAATTACGTGAGTTAGTACCTGTCAGTTGTGCAAACTGCTTGAAGATATCAAAGGCAGTGGGTCCCATCAGCAGGAAAACATCAATGATTCCGCTTTCTGACATCCAGCGTACATCAGTTAGAGGCACTGCTCTCTGCTTAGCAGTCTCTGCAGCAGATCTAGATGACATGTGCTTTGAAGGAAACCAAGGTAAAACTGAATCTCTCTCTGCCAAACTTTTATTCAATGAAGGAGCAAAGACGGAAATACACAAAATTCACTAACACATACCTGGCAGGTATTAGAAATACACACTGAATGTTTCTTACATATGCTTCACAAATCCTTTACCTTGCATACTGCTTATACAAAGTAGAGCAATAGTTAATGAAGAAAAATGGGTAATGAGGGGTAAAATAATTAAAACTTTTTTGTAATTACAGACTATGCATTTTCTGTTGGATCTTTCAGTAATATCTATATCATAAGTAAAAAAGAAAATTAATAATTTTAACCACATAATGCAGTGCTGGAACAAAGCAAGATTTTCCTTTTCCTCATTGTTTCAATTTTAACAGAATTCATGTTTGTGTTTCAAGAGTTTGAGTGAATTTCTTTGCCAAACATTCTATGTTTCTTGAAGGTCAATTACATTCCACAGAATGAGACTGCTTAGCAGAAATGTGTGCCAATTCCAAGAATTTAAAAACTTTGAGAAATTCCTTAGATACAAGAGATTTTCAAGATTTTTGTCCACCTTTTCTTCTGCCTGCTACATACACCTGTGTAGATCTTTTCTGCATATTTCCTCTTTGCCTCCTCCCGTAGATACAAGATCTATAACTCATCTCTTTGTTCTTTTCAGCGGCTTAATACAACAAATTTAGTACCAGGGAGAACAGGAGGAAGAGACTGACAATTCTTCATTAGGGAGCAAAAGATAAATCTCCAATAATGTTGTTACATTCCTGTACTGAAGTGCCCTGTACTTCCTGCCCTGAAGTGTTTTCTTTTGTTATTAAATTCTGAAGAAAGTGAATAATTCTCACCTCAGCTACTGCCTTTGTACTAATATCCACCAGTGTTTCTGAAGAGTTCAGCCAGAAGATCCCTGAAGTTCTGTTAGGCTTGTGTGCTAAGAGAAGGGGCACTGAACCATAAATGCCTATTTTATCATGTATCTTGTGGCCGAAGATATCCAAATTATAAAGCCGGTAGGCATCACCATCACTAGGACAAACAAACAGATGTATTTATTACGTGTAAGCATCCTGCAGCAGGCCAATTTTAACTCTACTGCCATTCCACTAAACTCGGTGAATACTTGGTAAGCACTCTGTATTGTGCCTTTTGTTTGGCATCCAGAGCCGAAATATGGGCAGCCTAGATTACTGCTTCTTTGCTTTGGTCCTCGCTATCCGAATCAAACAAGATCTTTGCTGCCAGTGAGACTGTTTGCTCTAAATCCTAAAATATGATTTCTGAACTCTCTCATCAAGTTGCTCTTTTAGGAGTTCTGCTAAAACATGACTGATCCTGAAGTCCAGAAAAAACTGAATGGAAAACCGAGGGACAACAGAAGAGGCCATTTATGAAATTGCAGAGCGGAAAGGGAAAGCTGAACAACTTACTCTACATGGATAGTGGTTTGCTGTATAATTAATCTAAAATATACACTATATGATATACATGTCTCAAGCTGTCTCAAGCTGTTGTCTGCATTAAAGTATTAAGACAATGTTATAGCTCTCCTCTACAAAAAAACTCCAACTGCACTCATTAGCAATCTGGCACCTTTACCTGGTGTTTTTGAGAAGAAGTGTTTCTGCATGTTGTGGTATTCCATAAACGTGATCATATCCATGTAAAGAGAAGTCCATGCCTACAGAACTGGGACCTGTGGAAATAACATTAAAGAGAAGAACATTGAGTGCCATGCTCAGGCTTATCTGAAAGCAACAGAGCAGAGCAACCTAACTGGATAAAACAACTGAAAGTTTCAATACTTAACTCTTTCATACTTCTTTTCAACTTCACTTCCATTATTACTTTTGTTTCACAGAGGTAATGCCTTAAATAGACTTTATTGTATTTATTTTGGTTTTGAACTTCTTAAGATAAAATGAATCACTTTAACAGAACCTCCCCCCCAAACAAATCCACATAATCATGGGCCACTTCTTTATTCTGCAGTGAAAGGCTTAAAATTATCTCCTGTTTCTATCCCAGTACATAAAAGCCAAACTTTGCAGCACAGTGGACTTCAGAGTCTGAGCTGCCTGTTTCCCACCGCTCTTCTCTTCAGCCTCAGCCAGCAGAGTAGCATGCACAAGAGTCCCTACCAGTGGTATCATCTTGTCACAATACTAAATCCAGGGCAACTTTTGGCAGGTGACCAGAGATCCTGTAGACTGACAAGCAGTGGCTTCAGGATCAGAACCTGACCACATGGACTTTATTCCTCCAACACAGAAAAAACCATGATGCTGGCCTAATACATCAGATACAGCATGAACAACAGAGACAACAGCTTCCTGCCCTCTCTGTCTTGATTGTGAACTGAAGAAGTTTCTGTCACCAAAAGGAATCGCTTTCAGACCCCCCTCTCCCTACTGCAGCTGCTGGGTAGTGCTGGTTGCTATAGAACTCTGAATGATAGTGGTAATGAACAAAGCTAACTAATTTAATTAATACAGAATACGAGACAGACAGCAGATGGTCATACATTTTGGTAATTGATAATTTAAATTGTATTTGAGCTACTGCTCTCCTGTGTATGTAACCTACTTATCTCTTAGGATTGCTCAGTATTTCCTTTTGTAGTCCTCACTTAAAAAGAGTTTCTTTGTGCCAATTATTAATGCTTAGATATCATGATTTCTGATATGTCATGAGAATAAACTACAGGTGAAATCAATCTTATGTACTAAGAAAAGAACATACAAAGAAAATAATGTATTATATACATATACACTCAGACAACACAGATAGTGTTACACTGTGTCAGAAATGGCACAGTGAGTTGATAAAACAGATCACATTGACTGTGTTCCCTCTTGAACAGAAATCTAATGAATATTTGCAGTACTTTTATCAAATTTGTTACCCATCACTGTTTTCTGATTAAAACAAAGTTAAGACAACTGAAAAGCAGGAGCAAGTGAGACACTGATAAATTTTAAGCAGATAAACAGAAAGCAGACAGACTAATGAACACAGGTTTTTATACAAAGCAGTAAAGCTGTTTTCAGAACTACACTGAGGCTTACCATGAGCTTTGATGTCTAAGAAATTGCCAAATTTCTCTCGCCAGAGACCTAGATCCTCTTGTTTTTCCTGCACAAACAGAAACAGCTAAGCCTAGCAAATGCAACTGCTCACATCGTGTATTTCTAAGAAAAGTATGTTTTTTCACGAGGCTTATACATTGTTAACTGCTTTTTTGACAATTATGGTTAATACAAATAAATCCAAACCACATTTAGATTCTGCTGCAGCAATTTACACTGCCAAACTGACGTGCACGTGTTGCACATACGGCATCTGCTACAGCATAAAAGTAATACCCGAGGTCTTGGATAGAATCATAGAACGATAGAATAGGCCATTTTGGAAGAAGCTCCAAAAGATCACCTGGTCCACCATTTAATGGGAAAGGGAGCCTAGATGAGATTATCTAGCACTCTGTCCAAATAAATCTTGAAAACCAGAAGTGATGGGGACTATACCATGTCCCCGGGGAGGTTTTTCCAGTGAGTAATTATTCTCACTGTACAAATGGGTTTCTTCTGGATGCTGAATATGTTTATGAAATGCAAAACTTCGTGGATAGAACCAAACAAGAAAATCCATACAAACAGAAACCAATCTACTCCTCCAAACAGTTCAGTAGGTCAGACAACAAAAAAAACTCTCCAGACACCTGGGAGTCCTGTGCATGTAACTGATAGTTTTAGCCTCCTTGTGTCCTGTCATTCATTGTCCTAGCACTTCCACTTTTTTTAGCGTGTTTCTTAGTTTTCTTTTCTACATTCATCCCAGAATAAGCGTGGCCTCTTGCAGCTGTGTGACTGCCTTGGCAGAGCTCAGAGCTTAGACATAAATAAGCTGAAGGCACATAGCTCTTGCCATTTACGACAGGATAGCAGAATAAGCAGCCATCTGCTCTACGGAAGGCTAAAATTATATCCCAGACATAACTCAGCCTCTTCAGAAAAGTGCAATGTGCCTCTATGCACTGCCAGGACCTGGTATTTTTTCAGAGAGAATCTTACTTCTGTATTAAGCCTGAACATATGTGGAGGTGTAGTTTTTGACTGTTCTTTTGAAACTCTCTTTGCAAGGAACAGGGAATTTGAAAATGACCGACTATCACCACAAAACTCCCTTTTACATATCTACTCCAGATCAAATAAGAGAACATAAGAGAAAGAAATTATTAATAAAAAGGCTACGGAAAAAAACATTTTTGTGCTAGATCTACCTGAGTGATGCCTTACACAGACTTGGTAAAACACATAAATTTTCACTGAACTAAGAATTTGCAAAATATCTCAATAGGTATACCAGGTCCTTTTTGGATTTCACTGGAAAGTGGTTAGACTATATTTGTAAATGTAGTACCAGGTGAAATGAAAATGTGATTTTAATTCCTTTTTTTACAAAACATTCATGCTGCGATTGCAGTAAGCATGAGTTACCTTAAAGTAATCACTTGCTGCCTCCTCACTTTGTGCTGTAGGTTTTCTAGTGAACACAAATACACAGAAATAATCAGTTTATTGTCAATATAAGCAAGGATTTCAAACAGAAAACTCGAATAGTACTATGCATTGCTTTATACATTATCTAAGAGTTTTGGTGCTTGACTATTCTGAAAATTGATTTCATAGCTGAGAACTTTAACTTGCGAACAATTTTAGCATTCAATGCCTTAAAATGACCTTCACTCAATATTCGAGTTAGGTTGACTTCTTGGCCTTTCATGTTTATTTCTATCTCTATAAGCACTTTACCGACCCAGAAGATCCTCACTTCTTTATCATTCTGGTTTTGAAATAATGCTCTACAGGAGATACACTTGCTATGCTCTTTTTCTAGTCATGACATGTCCTGCACTGTGGTTTCTCATCCTTCCGGCACTTTGCAGTGTGATTGACCTGTCAAATCTTGCAGCTACATGGCACATTGTAAGTTGAACAAAACTTGACTTCAAGAGCTTATAAAGTGAATAAAACTTACCTAAAGAGTAAGTTTAGTGATAAAAAAGATGAAACTAATAACCTCATCATACTACTATCACTCATTCTCAAGAAATACAAGGGGTACCAGGATACTTTAGTGTTTGTTTTACAGAATTGGCTATTAAATGAGGTTAGCATTTTGCAAATGGCTGCTGCAAGGGATTAAAACAGTCTGCAGCTACTCGATCTGGAATTTGTTTGTTAAAACTTCATATACTTACTAAACTTACAAAGTAAAAGAGAACACAGAATTTAATGCATAAGAGCTTTCAGGAACTGCAATTCCATAGAATTGTTTATTTTCAGCTACAGCACAAGCAGCACATATGATGATGCAATAGACAGATACTGTACCTATCACTGGGAGGTGGTTGTAGGTGCTCAAAATATAACAACCCATTGGAATTCATGCTCATAACAGTCTCACCCTTGGACTGCAGCTCAACTTGGAAGGGGTCTGCTGTGACTTGAAGTTTGTAGTCCCCATTAACACTTGACAGTGCCAGAATACCTGCCTCCTTGTGGGATACGAAGAGTCTGGCAAATGAAAAGCAACAACCGCAACATGTGAATCCACTGTAACTAAATAACAATTTGAAACAAAAGATGGACTAAGAATATCCGCATGCATTACACAAACCTCAAGGCTAATGTTGAGGCAAAGAATGCCTGAAATACATGCTGTGCTCTGGGTTCACTGCATAGTGCAACACGTGGCTACAGAACTGCTGTGAAAACTATCCAGAGCTTGCATTCCTGTCACATTAACATATAATGCCTTAGGTAAAAACAATACATTGTAACAGGTAGGCTATTTTCTGATTGGGTCAAATAGCCTCAGGTTTCTTTTGTGTATGACAAAACTTCCTCCTATGTATTTAACATGAATTTTTGAAAGTAAATTAACCACATGCATTTTTAATTCTTGTAACAACTTTGTATTGTAGAGAGACAACTGTACTTTGCGTAAATGAGGGACAAAGAAAAACACTTGCAAATGAAGCTGTGTAAGTTACTAAGGTGCTAAATCATCTTCCCATCACTTACCTCTGGGTGGTAGGTTCCTTTATAAGAACATCAGGAACTTTGTATCTTTCTCTGAGAGGTGAAGCCTCATCAATTTTAAGTCTGAAAATATTGCCTTCTATTTCATAAATTTCTACTTGTAGAAGAACCTGGGAGTAAACAAACAAATAAACTGTTAGTGATAAAAAATATCAACTTATTTTTAACACAATATCACCAAACACTTACTGTCTGGAAAAAAACGAACCTGCCTGCTTTCTGATTTAATGTTCTTTAGCACTGTTGAGTAAAAATCATTATCCATATGAATTTACACCAGCTAAATCTACTTCACCCCTTCGAAGAAGCAATGTTTTTTAAGCAAACTCTTTATCTTCAACTTACAAAGTGCATATAGCTGCAGTTTGCAGCTCTCTCCCCACAGCAACATGGAAAACAGCCAACAGTGTACACTAATCTCAAGGTTAGTACAATTTCACTACTATGCTGTCAATGTAAGAGTGGTACAATCCTGAGATGTGGACTTTTTGCAAAAACATCAGTGCTCTGTCTTCACTAGTATGCACAGTGCTGACACTGATCAACTGTGTCAGAAAGACACCTAAAGAAAATGTGCTAATAATGCCCTACTCAATGTAATTTGCTATTTTTTAGTTCAGGGATCTGGGAAGTCACCCTATTCTAGAAAAATTACTTACTTTTCTTCCATAGAGGATCCTGACACCACAAGTCTGATTTTTTCTGTTTTGGTTTTTTTTTTTTTTCTCCTTAATGTCTCCTCCTTTGAGACACAAAACTGGCTGAAGAATTTTAGCCTGATATCTTTTCCCACTATGTGGAAGCCAATCAATCCTGCTCTCTTCAAAGGCGTGAAAGCATGCAAGAGCCATAAAACCAGAAGAAAAGTAGGCAAGACAGAAAAGATTCATTTGGAATTCCAGGCACTGCTTCCTAGGAAATACTTTACATTATGCTATCTTTGTATAAACCCCCAGATAGTCTAGGAAGCCACAGAATCTTCAGTCTTTCATATTCCTTAAAATCTAGACAAAAAATAGGCTCCTTTTTCTGTGCTGACTGAAAAGAAGGTTAGGATTAACAAGAGAAACAGAAAACACCTTTATGAAAAGTATCTACATAGTGTGATGGTTAGAGCATGGAAGTGACTTGTAGTTTCAAACTCTCATAATCTGAGCATGGGTTAGGTTGTCTGTTCCCTGGGTAAATGTGCCAGCTGCTATGCCATTAAATTAGAGAAATAGAAGACCCTCATCTTCCTGTTTGTCATCTTAAATGCAAAGATGACTTCTTTTTTCCAAAAAACTGCCTTTGAGCAAACACAGGAATACAAAGGCATGGCTAGGAGGTCCTGGAACATATGTCCTCTTATTCCATTACAGAAAAAGAATTTATTATTTCAAAATAGTGGAGAAAACTCTGAATTGAAACCATTTTTCAGCTAAAAAGACTTCTATTCACATTTTTCATAAAGCTATTAATTTTTTTTTAAGTTCCTTCAAATACCTCTTTCTCTTGCACAGCCTCAAGCTGTCAAATAAATATTGACCAGTAAGGACATATTTAGGCTTATAGTTTGCATTATATCTTAAATATCTATCACTGAAGAATCTTAAAATCTGCAAATATTATCAGTCTTGTTGATAATATTTACTGCTCTTTCTGTAAGCACCCTCTTATGCAAGGTGGGATCTCACCTTAGTCTCCTCATGAATAATTTGGAATTTGACATTCTCATCACTTAATGTGACTGAATCCAACAATGCTTGATACGAGGATTTTCCAGGACATAACAGTTTCTGACGCCTGTCAAGACAGAAAATTATTTTTGGTCTCTCTAATTCTTGTAGTTTATATCACAGAGAGGGACATAGTACTGGTAGAAATGTTTACTTAATAATTTTGTCTTGATTTTTTTCAAATACAGTTATCAACACTTCAAGTCAAATTGGAAAAAAAGAAATATAGTTCTGAGCAGACATAAATGTTTATGAATGAGATGTTAGAGGGGATTGGTCACCCATCACCACTCTATAGCTTTTTTTTTAAACAACAGTAGTCTTAATTCAAGTGTCCAATTAAATTCTTAGCTCTACAGTTACTGTTCTTTCATTGATCCCAGAAATTTCAGCTCAATAATCTGTTTTTCATTTTCTGTCATATATCTCGGCAACCCCAATGAACAGCTTTTACATTCTGTGGTGATGAAGCAGTGTATGTTTGTAATTTGTAACCTCCTGAATACATACTGAGGAAATTGTTTCTCAACATGTCTGCTGACTACAGAGATTTGACTGTGGCTTTTGGCCCCAATAATGTTTTTAGGACAGAAACCCTGAAACAGAGGCTCTTTCAGCTGTAGAATGCTCCTTGCCGAGCCCAGGTTTTATGAACTATTTGAAGATAAGTGTCTTAGAGGCTACCTTAAAAAGAAGCTTCTTCAGTAGTAAAATGATTTCATTTCCTTGCAAACAGGAACACAAATGTGAGCAATCAGTTAAAGGATTTCTTTTAAAAGCAGAGCAAAGGCAGGATCTGATACCAATGTGTAGCAAACTCCTCCCGAGAAATTAGAGGTCTTATGTTAAATGGTGTCATTCTAGAAAGTTTTGGTGTGAAAGGAGTTGTGCTCGCACTGAAATTTTTTTTTGTTGTTTGTTTTCTGAACATAATTTCCTGCAGAACAGATAAGAATATCTGAGACTGTAACCCAGTACATCAGTGACTAATTGGTGTAACACTGGGAAATCATTCCTTTCAGTCAGGCAGCACAGGATAGAAGACAACGGAGGATGGGAGGTAAAAAAGGTCGAGGAGAGGTATCACAGTTAGAAATAGGATTAGAAAGATAACATAAGGTTAGCTTTAAGAGACTAGTGAACTAGAATTTAGATTTGACACTCAATTCTGGCCAATGTACTTGCTCAACAGGACTGTAATCATGTATGCTATTGTCACAGACTAATGGTTTCCATTGAGTGTTTCGCTGTTTTGAACTACAGATAGTCAAAAAACATCCACATCAAGAAAACAACCTGCATCTGAGTGGAACTATAGTAAAAATATTGCTGGAGCTTAGTCAGATGAGAGGACTGATTCTTTTGAATATTAAAAGAAGAAATTTTGGATGTAAGATTACACCTTTTAAATATGGTGATTACTGCTTGCTGATAGGTGAGTGGAATGCTCACTTTGAAAGATAAATCCTGAAAACAGCAGACTTGTTATGATTAAGAATCAATGTGTAACTACTTCCTGTATCTTTTAATATTACTAGTTTAAAAACAACCACCAGTCTACACTACAATTCTCCTTACCTGTAAAAAGCAATCTGGTTGCATTTCTTAAAGGTGCTTTTGTCCACAGCCTCATCTTGTACACTAGAAAGAGCAGATAAAGAGTTTATTTGTGTTCACCGAACACCTGCTGAATGATGAGATGTCAAGGTTCCTCTTCAAGACAGGTCAGGATTAAAGACAATGCAGAGAACTCTGATCCAACATAAAATGTGTTGAAATTTGAACTATTGTGTTGAGATATGGGAAGAACTTCTTTCACATTTAGTTCCATGCTGAACCATTTCCTTTTAAACTTTGAAAGTTTAAGAAATGATTGAATCCATGACTAATGGAGCTGAATTTCAGCATGACTGAATTCTTGGGGGTTTGCATTTTGAAGCCAGACCTCTCTCTGCAATCATTACAGTTAATTATTATGTTCCAGTAAAAAGAATGGAGAAATAGGCAGGACTGGCAGAAAGGAAGAAATCCTGCACACTCCTCTTCTACCTTTAGTGGGACCGACAAGGAAGGGGGGCTTCTGATGGTCCTGCTGACAGCACTGTGTTATCTCTAGGCTTGGGGTAGCTTTTAGATCTATTAGATAACACTAATTTTTTGGGTTGCCTGAAAAAAATGGGCTGCCAGTAGTGTCTATCATCAAAATACTTTCCAGATCATGCTAAATTCAGACACAGATGGAAGTGAATAAGTTATTAGTTTGGTAGATAAAGCACTGATGCTTATAGAATACTTACTAATTACATACATGCAACATAGAAAATTCAGGCGGCAGCCATTGAAACTCAGTCACAATTACAGATCCTGGATTATTACTGGAGATCTCACAGAACCCATATATTTAGACAATTTAGCCATTCCCATTTTTGCCTGAAGACACATACGTCCTTTCAGGTTTTGCTCCAGGTCCGTGGGACTTTGTTGCCGCATTTAAAACCCTGCAGCTCGCCTGCCTTCCAGCGGTGCAGCTGTCCCGCTCTGCGGCCCGGGGCGCGGGGAGGCTTTGCCCGGGCAGGGCGCCGGGGACAGCACCGCCACGGCCCCGCTCGCCCCGCCCCTCACCCCTGGCACACTTGCGGGAGCCGGGCCCGCTCTCCACAGAAACCAGGGAGCCAGTCTGGCAACACCGGAGGAGCGAGGAGAGGATCGGCCAAGGAGTCCCTACCAGGCAGCGTTACCTGACTTCCCCTGCCGTGGCCGCCTCCATGGCGGGGCTGCTCCGAGCGACCCCCGCGGAGAGAAGGGGTGACAGCCCACTGGCGGCGGCAGGGCGCGGGGGGCTGCCCGGCGGCAGGGGCTGCAGCCGGGGAGCACTGCGGGACCCGAACGCGACCCAGTTAGCGAGTGACACACGGAGGCGGTGACAGCCCGGGCCGAGTCGGGGAGCGGCTCCGCCCAGCGCCGCTCCCGCCGGCCCACGGCCGCCGCGTCCCCCCGCGAGGAGCGGAAGAGGCGCGGCCAGCGCGGCGGCCTCCGTACGGCGGGATGGCGGCGGCGCCGCGTTGCGGGGGGCGGCAGCGACCCGGAGTCGTCCTGCTGCGGCTGCTGGCGGTGCTGCTGCTGACGGGCGCGGTGGGCGCCGGGCAGCGCTCCAAATGGCGGCTGCCGGTGCTCCTGGTGAGTGCGGGGAGCGCGGCCGGGCCCTGCAGCTGCCGGGCCGGCCGGTGTGGCGGCGGTCGGGGCGAACGCGTGCGGGAACAGGGGCAAGAGGCCGTGGCTGTTCCGCGCGTCGTCCTCGGGCTGCGGCCGGGGGCTTCCCTGCCCGGGCCGCTCCTCTTTGAAGCCTGACCGCACCCGGGGCTGGTGCTTGGGCTAGGGGCCGTGGCTGCCCCCTTCCCCGCTGCCAGGCTGGAGCCCTCTGTGGCGGGTCGGTCGTGGCGGCGGGGAGAGAAGGCTTGTGCGGGAAATAGTTCGATGGGCAGCGGAGGGAGCGCGGCCCCTGTGAAAGCCGTGATGTGGGAGAGAGGGAGGAAAGGAAGGAAGGAAGGAAAGCGGGAGGGTCTCCCCGACTGGTGCCCGGCCTTGGGAGGGCCTGTGCGGGGAGAAGGCGCCCCGCGCCCCCCCTGCGGCCGGGCTGGCGGCCCGCACCGCCGGGGCCTGGCGTCGGGAACGCTGGACCGAGAGAGGTGCGGGCCTTAGGGAAGGTGAAGGGAATTCTGGCATTTCTGACAAAGCATGTGTGCTTGTAGTTGTGCGGGGGAAAGCTGTTTTGCCTCACTTTAGATCTGCCTTTACGTGGTGGTGGGAGTAATGTGTGCTTTCTCTGAGACCCTTGAGCTTCGGGAACAAAACTGAAGGATCATGGCAAATGCTTCTTTTGGTTTTTAGAACAAAAAATTTTTTTGTTGAATAGTCCAGACTGTCTCATCAGCAAGAAAATGGTAATGATTTCAACAAATGTCAATGTGAAATTAATTCCGTTTGCAGAACAAAAAGCCCCAAGCCTCTCAAACCATCTTTAAGAGTGTGTTGAAGGGGTGGTGAAGCATGACTGGAAAGTCCAGTAAGTCTGGCTCCAGATTTGGCATTTGCTTTCGTTACTGTATTGACTTAAAACAGAATGGAAGATTATGTTTACTTAAGCTCAGTGACATTAAGCTCACTAATGTCTCTTCTGTTTTTGCGCCTTTACAGGGGAAGAAGTTTAACTTTGGGAAAATTCTCTTCAGCAACACCACCATTTTCCTGAGATGTAAGTGGTTATAAGGGATTAACCTGCTTTTTCTTCTTTTGGACACCCCTCCTACTTTTAACATTTGGGACTTGAAACACTGTGAAGTGTTTAACTGCACTAGCTACCATGACAGCTCATCTAACACTGTATGAAAGCCATAGCTCTGATATGATTGAGTCTATTAACAGCCTTGAAGCTTCTCAGTTGTGATCTGTTTAGGCTGGAGCAGAAATGAATGGCTCTTCAGGCCCTCTGTAGAGAGGGCAAGATGGGTAATGGGAGCACCACTTCATTTCATATAGGGGGTAATCAGGTGTGGGATGTGCTGAGCTGTACTGTGAGGTGTGCTTTTCCTATTGAAGATTTGCTGAATTCCTCTGACTGGGAGATCTGGTGCTGACTGGGACAGGGGCTGTTTGTATTGCAGAGTGACTGATGCCACTGTACAGGAGGCAATGCTTTTTGAGGACTTGTTCCTTTGTAGCTGAGTGTTTCTGGGAGTGGTAAGGGAATGTTGCACACTATGGCAGACATCTCCTGAGAGATGTTTTCTTCTCCTGATCCCAGTGTGCAACTGTGCTACAGAGCAAACATGTTTGCAGCCTTTCAGTTTTTTCTGCATATTGCTCTTTGCTGATCTGGCCAGGTCGATGGGTTATGTAGGTTACTGCTCAAAGGAGAGTTTCTGTGAAATACCCTCTTACCTGTGAACATGAGCACAGCATTTAGATGGCAGTAAGATGATGTAGGTGAGTGGTAGAAGTGACTAGCTGACTTTGAAAGGCTTGAAATCTTTGCCATGTGCTTTGAGCGCTTTGAGAGGTTGATTGCACCGTGGAGGGGGAAGCTGGTCTGCACCAGTTCTTGCCATTGAGGTGGGGGGAGGAAGCTGTTTGGTTTCTGTCTTCTAATTGGGTGCTTACACAGGTACAATGCCTGTGAATGCCCTTCTGCACTTGTAGCAAGTGAGGAAGTGAAAGTCTCACAAGAGACAATGAGTGGAATCTGTGCCTCTGTCATGTCAAGACTTAGTTGCTGCAGTGATTGTATTCTTTTTAACTGAGAAAATTAAGGTATTGTGGGGTTTGGCTATTGCATGTTGCTGGGCTCTGTTATGTTTAGTACTTACCTTGCTGTTTTTCAGGTTTAATTTCCAATACCTGCTCTTCTTGGGACAGTGTTGCAAATAAAGTTTGTTAAGTGCCTTCACTGATCCCATATTAATCTGAAACAGGAGGCTAGTATTTGAGTGGTTGTTAGTGAGCACTCATCATGTCAGGGTTAAGGCTTTCCCACTTGTCAAGTGTAGCTCAAATGCTAAGGTTTGCTTCTTGCAGTGAGACAATTGTGAGTTTACAGCTGCAGGATCAAAAGGTAGGAATCTTCTTCTTGGGGAGAAGGAGGGGGGTTTGAAAGGGCATTTGGAGCTTTGATAGGTTTTAGGTTCTTTCCTAAAGTTTAATAGAAATAGTGTACTTGTAGTAACATGGCATCTGAGACATGAGTCCTTGCAGTGAAGTATGTGGTAAGTCTAATCATGCTGAAATAACCACTGGAAGGAACTAAGGCATAACATTTGTTTGTTAAAAGGCAGATCTGGTGTTAGAATTGGATCCCTTGGATCCTGATGTGGACTTGAACTACACTGTGCTTGCAACCTTTAAACAGGCATTAAGTCTTAAAATTCTTTAGTGAAGACATCTGTTTTACATACCAGTGTGATTAAAAGATTTACATGAATTTGGATAATGAATCATGGGAAGAGGAAGGAACAAAGGCTGTGAACTTACTCAGTTTCTCAGCCTAGATGATATTTAAACTGCGTGTGATATTGAGAAACTTCAACTTCGCGTATTTTTTCTTTTCTACCCATGTCTCTGTGGAAACTGATCTCCTTTTGTTTGGTGTCTGTTGCTTCTTCCATCTGCTGTGTGATGTTTGTGTGGACAGTATGACCCTTCTTGTCAAACATGATTGCTCATGGGTCATCCATGGTTTTGGTGAGCCCCTGCATCTCCTTTTCCACTTTTTTTGGTATGTTTGTACTATATTAGTGTCTGATGCTTTCTGGTTCTGGCTGGGAAGACTGCTGCTGGCATTTAGTGTTGTCAATAATGAATTTATTTTTATCTACTATTTTTCTGAAGTGCTATTCTAGAAGGCATTTGGTTTCTTGTTTAGGATCATGGTAGAAACCCTGCTCTCTGTAAATGAGTACAAAGATTGCATTCAAGTTGAGTGTTGCTGGCTTTTTTCTGAAGGCTGAGGAACTTAGATTTCCATGTTGCTGAATTCAGTAAATGCCATGGATGCTTTTTCTATTTTAGAGTACTTCCTTTTCAAGGTTTCTGTAATTGTGATGTTTGCAGATATTGCGCATTTTTCTAGTCATGACCTGTTTTACCTTTAGTGGGTACTACTGCTGAATATGTAGTTGCTTTTTTATTTTTAATAGATAGAAAGGTATTTAAAAGGTATTTTTGAATCTTTTGCTAGCTTTTTTTTGAGATGTTCCTCATTTGATCAATTTTATTAGAAGAGCCTTTGTCATCAAAGAATTTGCCATCTACCCACGTCACTGCAATGCTTGTCTTGTCTTTTAGTTTCTTTGTTGTGCCCTCTGCAACATCTAGGGAAACGAGGAACATGTATGCCTTGTTTCCATGCTTACTAGGAGGTGTCATGGGGCCCCTGGTGGTCTAGTGGTTAGGGTGCAGGACTCTCACTGCTGCGACCCGGGTTCAATTCCCAGCCCCCTGGGCAGATGGAGCTCGTCAGCCTTGTAAGGCAATCCATCTAAGAGAAGGTCACTCTAAACAAACCTACGTTCTGAGACCCTCACTGCCACTGTCCAAGCTTGCTTGGCCCCGGCAGATGAACCTCAGGATTAAAGGATGGGCTCAGTTCAGCGCAAGCTGTGTCTCACCTAAAAAAATCCACTGCGCAGGCTCGAAGGGTTAATGACCTTTCCCAAAATCTTTGCTCGCGAAGACTGGCCAGTATTATTATTAGAAGGTGTCATAAGGACACTTATTTTTCAGTCATTTTCCTTAAACCTTTGGTATTAGGAACTGTTGTTGATTTTTTATCTCTACATATACATGCTTTAGTAGTCAGTGAGGTTTAAAGTGGGATTAGTCAATTAAGATTCCATGGCAGGGTCTTTCTTCTAGTTGCATTTTTTACCTGCAGTGATCAGTGTGGAAACATTCATTAAAAGTGTGCATGTAACAAAGTCTGAGATGAATGTGCCTGTGAAGTTGTGGGAACTTCTTAGCCACTGCAAACATGCTGTTAACTCAAAAGAGTTTTGCCATCTGTTGACTGGGAAAATGCAAACATAATCATCTAAATGGCTCTTCCAGAATAATCGCTGCTCATTTTGTTTAAGGGTGAAGCTTACCTTCTTAATGTCAAATTGTCTTCATCAGGTTCTAGTTTAAGATTTGAAACACAAAAAAACATTTTCCTGACCGGAGGAAGATCTTGGGTTTCACTTTTGTGCATGTTGTTCTCTAATAAATCGAAGTGGAAAGTTGTCTTATTGCTGTTTTAGGTAGCATTGCAGCATCGGCAGCAAGAGTGAACGTATAGATGACTGGTTTGTCTTTTGGGGGAATGGATGTTGACTTGCAAAATCTTACCTTTTTATTTATTTTCTTGGTGATGGTATTGATATATTTAAATTTTATGTGCAAATTGCTCTTAGTATTATCCTGTTCCCAGCTTTCTTCGCTTGGTGTGTGCCCCCCCCCGTCTCTGGAAGGGAGGCCGTTTTTTTTTATGTTGTAATCACTGAGAGTCACTGCTGTTCTCTTGTTTGGTATTTGCAGTTGCAGAAACATCCCTGATTGTCTTCAGAACAAAAGGTTTCCAAATGATCTTCAGCTCTTTAATAGAATTGTATGATGTTATAGTGGAATTCTGTGCTTGCTTTCTTTCACTGAACAGTAATGGGTTACTTAAAGAAAATGTTTTTCTATTGTTTTCAGTTTCATGTTTAAAATGTAATTATGGTAGTTTTGCACAGATTGGAAGGAAAAGCATGGGAGGTAGACAGTGTCTTACATGTTCTTATCTGGTGTTTTTTTTGGTTTTTTTTCAGTTGAAGGCGATGAAAAAACTTGTGATCCTTCCTTAGGTTACAATGTTACTTGGTACTTAAGATATTCTGACTGCTACAATGAAGTCTTCAACTTTGGGGTAAGAATTGCATGGAAAAACATAGTTTTTTTTTCTGGGTAAGCAAATCTAATGGGGAGGCAATTGGAGATGTTGCTCTTGCATCCACATTGCAATTTGAGCATAAAAGACACATTCTTCCATTGGAAGATAACAAATTTCTGGAATGGAATGGAATTGATCAACAGCTTGCTGCAATTGCTGACTTTTTTTGGGTTTTGGGTAAGGTGGAAGTGTTTGTCAGAATTGTTCTAAACCCAGGAGCTCAAATAAGTACATTGACTAAACTAAAGGGTGTGAGTTTATGCTAGTTGAAAATACTTACAACAATGCTTAATGACAGTGAATAGAAAAAAATGAGTTTTTTTCATGTTTAGTCTGAATTCTGTTCTTTATGTATGCACATTGTAAGTATTAGCAATTTGTATGAATGTATAGTGTTTCTATCAAATGTGGTAGAACACAATTGTGCTTCATATGGCTTATACTTTTCCATGTTTGCTTTAAATATTAATTATGACAGTTGTAACTACTAATCTAGCACAAGACTGAGTCTTAAATCTTTAATATAATAATGTAGAGTTAGTTTGTGTAGGCTGAAGTTTATGCTGGCTACTGCACCTCCATTGTATTAGTTCTTACTCAGAGCCTGTATGCCATCATTTTTATAGTCTTGTGTGGTCTCGATGGCCTTTATTCTATTAAATTTGGTTCAAGAGTGTGTGCAGAGTGAAGCTCTCCAGGTCTTGCACCTGTCTACTTAGATAAACCATTTGAAATATTGGATGCTAATCTAAGTTCTACTCTATGTTTGGCAGGATGAACAAGCAGATAACTATTTTGGGACCACAGCTGAAGAGCATCCGGGTTGGTCAGGATACTATGCCACTGCTTCTCTTCTCTTTCCAAACTGCTCTGAGCTCTTTAGGCCTCAGGTATGGGTAGAAATTTCACAGTTTGCTCTGTTGTCTCATACAATATATAGAGAAGGTGGTAATTCTTGTTAGATGTGTTAGCATCCTATGTAAGTGTCACTATAGGTTGGGAGGTACTGCTTTTTATCTGTTTATGACAACCAGGCTGTGATGATGATTTCTTAGTTTCGCTTCACTTCTGGCTTGCTATTCAACATCTGGCTCACGATGGTGGAAAAAAAATCCCAACCAAACCACTGTAAAGTTCAGTGCTTCTTTTTGTTTGTGGTTTTGTGTTCCA
>NW_016690181.1:1285872-1314184 GCF_001604755.1 Lepidothrix coronata
GGCAGCAGAGTAAAGATCCCACTAAATTTGGGTCAATAAAGGATTGTCATTTATTGCTCAGATAATGTTAATTTAGAATAATGGAAATGAGTGTTGAGAAGTTAATTACTTAAGCACTGCTAGCAGGTTAAAACTGAAAAATAGTAGTGCTCGTTTGAAACAGATCAAGTGGAAGCGAGAAGAGGATGCAAAATTAGCGCGGGAGCAAAGTGCAGACGTCAGCCCTATGCTGGCTGGACATCAGCAGGCAAAGCTGTGTGATCCTGCTGATGGCAATGGCAGTGTAACACGGTTTCTTTCTTTAATGGTGTACCTAAGAACTCAAGGCAAATTGTGGAGTGTTGCATCTGTGTTCAGCCATTCCTGATTTGAACAAGTTTATGGATAGAAAATACTGGGAAATGTCTCCTAACTATTGAACTTAGTGTTGTGGGTTGTTTTTTGATGGTTTTGGTTGTTTTGTTGTTTTGGTTTTTTTTTTTAAGAAAAAGGACGTGTCTAAAGATGACTTGAAAAGTGTTTTTAATAATCTGTTTGCAGTGCCTCTAGTTCCTCTGATGTGTGAAGATGGCTTGAAAGGTTTTTAAAAAGAAAGAAAAAACTACACGCTACCTGCTTTTTATGTTTAATAATATGACAAGTGTCAGTCTATTTTTACTGGGTTTTATAAGGGAGATCTTGTGGGTTTAGCTGTGTAATATGAATTCGGGCAACTTAACTGAATGTTCAGGTTTGTGAAACTGGGGTTTTAAAAGTCTTTAAGTGAATTATTATCCAATTCCTTTGAGAAGTCTACTGAATTTCTAACAAAATATATTCCTCTCAGATACTAATTTCTGAAGTTTCACAGAAATTTCTTCTGATTGTTCAGGCTTTTTCTCGTGGTATAGCAGTTTGACTAGATTTTGAGTCACTGTAGTTTAAAAGAGTTGGCAAAATCTGGATCTCTAATAGGCACTCACTCATCTAGGAACTTTTTACTTCACAGATTAAGGCAGAAATCTCAAAATCCTGTTTCTGTCTGCGTAGACTTTATCTAGTAATGGAGATACCCAACAGATTAATATTTGGAAAATAAAATTAACTTCACTACTCTCATGTCTGTGGGTTCTAAAAATAGATACCTGTTATCTGAGGGGATGAAAACCAGACTCCCTCCGCAAATGGACAGTTGATTTATCAAAATGAAAGCTCTCTAATACAGCTGTTCAGAGAATAATCAAGTTTACTGAAAGCTGTTCTGGTAAGGTCATGTTGATGTGTAAAGTGGCTATAAATGTTAAAAGTATCTATAAATGCTGTACCTTTCTTGTATCCTGCAGATTTTCTATAAAGAATTTGTTCATCCAGAACCTCTCTCACCTGAGAAACAAGAGGTAATTTTTCTTCCCTTCTAATGAGTGAGTATAGTCATGGAAGAGATAATTTTGACATATTAATTTATCCATTTTTCTGTGATGTGTTTTTTGTTTCCCTAAGGGCTTAAAAGATAAGAAGGAAAGCACAGGAAATCACACCATGGTGACAGATAAAACTGTATGTATACTGAATTTAAACATGGCTTGTAATCCAGCAGTCTTTTTTTGTTTTGGTTTGGTTTTTAAATTTATATTTATTTGTATACAAAGAAATTATTGGTAGGATATTCTATGTTTTTTTTTTTGACATCTGGAATTTTTTAGCTTGAAACTGGGTAGTGCTGTATGAAAAATCAGAAAGCAGAATAACAGAAACAGAGTAACTGCCTCTTCTGTATGTGAAATATAGAACTCATACCATTCAAACCAATGGTATAAATTAACAAATAATTTTCTTTTTCCATTGTAATTTAAAATAATAATTGAAAATACCTGTTTTAAATGGTGACTAATTCTTACAGAATACATTTGGTTTTGTTTTTAGTCAATTTTTTTAAAACATTGTACCTAGCAAGTTGACTGATTACTCTTGATTTTCAAACCCGTTAGTATTTTTATTTTATATTATGTTCAAGACTCAAGGAGGAACAATTGTCAAAATAGCTTCAAGTTGATCGTCCTGGATGCCAAGAAAGAAAATGTATTTAACTCCTTGTGTACTTAAAGGCCATTCACTTTAAAGCTAAAACATAAATAGTTGTGTGTGCAGTTGTGAAATAAGGAATCAATTCAGCAAGAGATAGAGATAGTTTAAAGACAAAACTGGTGTATATAAATTTACCCGTTTTCTTTTGAGTTTACTGTGTTTCTAAATAAGTTTTATTTTCAGTCAATCTTAGCAGATTTTTTTTTTATACATAATGTGCTTTAGGTCTTGCAGTCAGGAGGTTTCTTAAAAGAAATGCATGCTCTTAATACTGAAATTCTCTTGGAGAGGACGTTATAAAAAAAAGTCTTTGTGGCAGTTCTGCAGTAGTCATGTGAGTGGCATACATGTAGATAGTTTTAACTTTAAAGCTCCTGGTAAATATTGCAGTTTCTGAGATAGCTAGAACTTCTTCAGTTGTGGAAATCAAAGAAATCTCTGATTTGTTTTATGGTGCAAATATTTATCTGGACAAGCTTACTCTGTTAGTTTATTGGCAGGATTTGAGTCTTACAGGTGTGAGCTGCTGCAGGGACCGCAGTAGTAGTGTCCATAGGAAATGACTACTATGGAAATCTCTCAGCTACCTCTTCTATCTTACACTGTAAAATTCAGCCTTCACCAGGGAGCTGAGTTATATGTAGCTGTGCAGTTCCCAAGGAGTTGATTGCAGCAGGAAATACTTATCTCTGTGATGGTCCTAATGCTTCCAGTCTGAAAAGAAGAATTAGGATGCTCTCCTGAGTTCTTTGTAGCTTTTACAGAACCTTTGAGTACTCTTGCAGTAAGCCAGTATTAAATTTGCAAATTTGCAAAAAATAGCTGTGGTCACCTCCCAAGTCTTTGAGGATTCTTCTGCATTCAAACAACTAAATTTTAAGTATTATGTCTAATAAATACATTTAAAATTTACATATCGAATATTTATTAACAAGCTTTAGGTCTCAGAAGAGGTGAACTTTATATTTACATGTAAGATATCACCCATGTATGGCTAGTCTACTTCTGTCTTTTCTTTGTCTTCTCACTGTGCACTGTTAACATTTAGATGTTTTATTTTCAGGCAATGAATGCTGTTATCAAAACTTGGCGAGATGGGCCATATATATTTATTGTGCAAATTGGAAGTACAACTGCAAAGGATTCTATTACCAGAGTTAAAAGAATGGAGAGGACAACACCTTCCTCATATCAAAATAAGCTCTTTACAAGTAAGATAGCTGTCTATATAGAAATATGAATATACAGCACTATTTTTATGTATTACCAGTCTGAGTGTATTCTAAGGTACTTTTAATATATAGTGTATGGTTCAATTTCATCAGACACCATCTTTCACTTCTCATAGGTATTACTACAGCTCTTTCTTATCGTAAGAAAATAGGTGCTTGCTAGTGTCTTGGAGATCCTAAGACTGTTGTTCTGTCTGTTTACTGATGGAAATAAAGAGGAATCCAAAGCATTTCAATTTTGAGGCTTGGTGTTTTCTTTAAAAAATGTACAGACCAATACAGTGATTTATATTAATAAGCTCAAAACATGTAGAGTACTAAGATCATAATTGTTGCCTTGATATATTATAAGATACCTAACTGTCCATTGATAACCTATTCAAACTTCAGAGAAGTTTGAAAATCCCCTTAAGCAGTTAACGTACGTGTGTTTCTGAATTTTTCTTGTTAACATGTGAATCTCCAGCAAAAATTACTTTTAAGTACTGCTATGAGTTACTTGGTAATGAAGCGTGTAATTTTAATTGCATGCTTTTAGCTGAGTGTGTTATAAGTCTTAGCTTTCTTTATTAAAGTGCAAGTTAGATTTAAAAGCTATGTGAAGACATGTAATTTCCTTATGCTTGAGTGAAAATCATTTAAGTCCTGGCTTCCTTCTTTTGGTTCTTGTTCAATTTGGTTATTGGATTGTCTTTTTACAGTGACAGTAGAACTGAAGGGGCCGTATGAGTATCTCTCACTTGCAGACTATCCTCTGATGATTGTAAGTAAACCAGCTTTTCTTTGCTCTGTAAAATTGTCAGTTGATTTGAATGTCAATTAAATACTCTGCTTTCATATTTCAGGAAACACAGAACCAGTGTCTCAGGAGAAAAAGTTACTTAGCAGAGAGTGTTTTTGGGTTTGGTGGGGTTTTTAGTTTATTTGTTTTGAGGGGTTTTTGGCTTTTTTTTGTTTGCTTTTTCTTTTTGTACTGAGTACAGGATAGGGAAAACAGATACAGATTTCAAATGCTTGCACATGACACTAATGTTGTCCTTCTCTGGATTGTTTGAATTAACGGATGTTAATTTGTAGTTCCTGAAGTTATCAGTATTGTTAGCTCTAAACTGAGTTTTACTGATGCTGTTATTCGCCTTAGCTCACATCTTACAAAATTTGCTATTCCATGCTTTTGTTTGCAGCTACCCTTTCATTTGTCACTGCTTTCTTTGTTCTTTTACAGCTTAATCTTCCTTCTTCCACCAGCTGTCTCACACCCCATGAGGAGGTCTTTAATACTACCTAACAGTGAAAGCATAATTGAGCTACAAAGAGCTAATCCCCTTTTTATTCAAAGGAGTTATTGACTTGGTAGCTAGTTTCCTCTGTTGAGAAGGCTAAAAAATAAAAAATCTTTAATGTTTATGTAGTGAAGGCAAACTTTAGCTGGGGATCAACAACAAGCAAAGTCTCTAGCCTGACTTTATTGGCAAGAATGACCTGTAAACAGTTGAACCCGACAGCATTTCTGAAACACATTTTACTTCCTGCAGAAATAAAAAGCCACCAGCAGCTCTATTGAAATGTAATTCACCAGTGTGTATATTCCATGTGACAGGTCCAGAAAAAGGTCTGTCTCTCTAAATGTTTCCATAATGGAGCATCTGCTCATGAACTACCATGCCTAGGTTTTTAGCATTTAAACTGCATGGGTTAGTCAGATGTGAAAATCTGTAAGGATCAGTAAGCTGTTCTCCTAAGGAAGGTGTTTTCAGTTTGTGAAAGTTTCAATGGATTGTGCAGCTAATTTCAGTTTGCTTACTTTAAAAAAAAATCTTCCTTCTGGAAGAGGAGACTGCTTGATTACTTTGGCTAAGTACTTCCTGCTATTCATTTAATGTCTTACTCTCCTTCTAATCCCTCTTAGTGTGCTTTTTGAAAATTTAACTTGCTCTGGTATGATGCTGTCCTTTAGAAAATCTACTATTGACTAGCGTTGTCAAGCTTATTGTTTGCTGTAGGAGATGTACCATGAAAGTTCTTCTCAAACAAGTAACACGGAACCATAAAAAAACCCAAAAAGCACAATGTTAATATTTAAGTGAAAGCTGGATTTCTTTTTCAATTCCAGGTTTTTGGCTGACCTAAAGCTTGGTTAAAAACTGAGTTTACTGGAAATTAACTTTTGAGAAAAGTTGTTGAATTATTTGAACAGAGGGCTTACAAGCATTAGTTGCTTATCTCTGTTCTATGGAATGGTGCATAAAGGTGACCTGTAAGTTTATTTGCAGAATACTGTAAATGTACTATGAAGTTATTAATAAAGCAATATGGGAGAAAGAGTAGAGTTTCTAGTAGTTGATCATTTGCTTGAATTATTATCTGGGTTTTTGAAATCTAGTAGCTCAGGATATCTTCCTTAGAAAAACTGCCTGTCAATAAATTGGCAGACTACTGTTCAAGAGAGCAATTGCTCAGAAAGTCAGTTACTCTGATTGGCAGTGAGAAATCACACTGTCAGTGTTAAAGAATGCAGAGAAGACAAATGAAACAGTCTATTTAAAAAGTTCCAAAGTTGCTCTACTGGGGGAGAAAATAGAGTTGTCTTACAGCTGTGGAATGGAAACAAGGAAATTATTTTTCTGGGTCTAAAGTTCCTATTTCTTATTTCTTTTTGTGTAATAGTTTTTCATGGTGATGTGTATTGTGTATGTATTCTTCGGGGTTCTATGGCTTGCATGGTCAGCCTGTTACTGGCGGGATCTCCTGAGGATCCAGTTCTGGATTGGTGCCGTTATCTTCCTGGGAATGCTTGAGAAAGCAGTTTTCTATGCAGAGTTCCAGAATATTCGCTACACGGGAGAATCTGGTAGGTGATGGCTGCATCTCCCAGTTTAATTGATGGGGCATAGCACTAATAGCTTATGCTAAATTGGGGTGACAGATGTATATTAAGCATATGATTACTTGAGGATTGTTTCAAAACGAAGAACAGGGAACCAGAATTTCTGTATTTTTTTATATGTTGAAAACATGATGCTATGTGTTCTTCTAAAGCTAAAGTGCTGTTCCTTAGTCTGACTCCTGAGTGTGGTGTCTTAGGCATGGTAGAATGGTAGAATGGTAGATTCTGGAGAGTATACATTGTAGTGCTGGCTTGAAGTTTAAAATAGGACTTCCTAAGTGTAGTTTATAATTAATTTCTGACATTTGGTGTTGGCCTTGGAAAGATAGTGTGAAACTCATTGTTCAACAGGACAGCATTGTAGATAACTCTTGGTATTTAGCCCAACCTGATAATCCATTTTAAGAGATTTCCTTCACATAAAACTGGGGTACTCTAGTTTTGAATTTTGAAGCTGGATGCATACAAATGAAACTCTGCAAGTAAAATGTCATTATGACTTTGCTAATTGGCCACACCCATAGTACACAAGGTTTTATTGGCTGACTTGTTTGGAAGAGTATCCAGGCTGACCCTATGAATAAATGTTTTATGGATCATTTTACATCCACAGAAAGTGGAGAGTAACTTTTTCAGTAGGTTTTTTCTTATGCCAAGTGACCTATCTTTTCTGAAAGCTTACTCCAGATGATAAAAAGATTATACACTTCAGCAGCCTACCTTCTATATCTGCTCTTTTGCTACAATTGCATATGCAGTAGTTAATAGAACAGAAATTATATTTTNTTTGGTTTTTAAATTTATATTTATTTGTATACAAAGAAATTATTGGTAGGATATTCTATGTTTTTTTTTTTGACATCTGGAATTTTTTAGCTTGAAACTGGGTAGTGCTGTATGAAAAATCAGAAAGCAGAATAACAGAAACAGAGTAACTGCCTCTTCTGTATGTGAAATATAGAACTCATACCATTCAAACCAATGGTATAAATTAACAAATAATTTTCTTTTTCCATTGTAATTTAAAATAATAATTGAAAATACCTGTTTTAAATGGTGACTAATTCTTACAGAATACATTTGGTTTTGTTTTTAGTCAATTTTTTTAAAACATTGTACCTAGCAAGTTGACTGATTACTCTTGATTTTCAAACCCGTTAGTATTTTTATTTTATATTATGTTCAAGACTCAAGGAGGAACAATTGTCAAAATAGCTTCAAGTTGATCGTCCTGGATGCCAAGAAAGAAAATGTATTTAACTCCTTGTGTACTTAAAGGCCATTCACTTTAAAGCTAAAACATAAATAGTTGTGTGTGCAGTTGTGAAATAAGGAATCAATTCAGCAAGAGATAGAGATAGTTTAAAGACAAAACTGGTGTATATAAATTTACCCGTTTTCTTTTGAGTTTACTGTGTTTCTAAATAAGTTTTATTTTCAGTCAATCTTAGCAGATTTTTTTTTTATACATAATGTGCTTTAGGTCTTGCAGTCAGGAGGTTTCTTAAAAGAAATGCATGCTCTTAATACTGAAATTCTCTTGGAGAGGACGTTATAAAAAAAAGTCTTTGTGGCAGTTCTGCAGTAGTCATGTGAGTGGCATACATGTAGATAGTTTTAACTTTAAAGCTCCTGGTAAATATTGCAGTTTCTGAGATAGCTAGAACTTCTTCAGTTGTGGAAATCAAAGAAATCTCTGATTTGTTTTATGGTGCAAATATTTATCTGGACAAGCTTACTCTGTTAGTTTATTGGCAGGATTTGAGTCTTACAGGTGTGAGCTGCTGCAGGGACCGCAGTAGTAGTGTCCATAGGAAATGACTACTATGGAAATCTCTCAGCTACCTCTTCTATCTTACACTGTAAAATTCAGCCTTCACCAGGGAGCTGAGTTATATGTAGCTGTGCAGTTCCCAAGGAGTTGATTGCAGCAGGAAATACTTATCTCTGTGATGGTCCTAATGCTTCCAGTCTGAAAAGAAGAATTAGGATGCTCTCCTGAGTTCTTTGTAGCTTTTACAGAACCTTTGAGTACTCTTGCAGTAAGCCAGTATTAAATTTGCAAATTTGCAAAAAATAGCTGTGGTCACCTCCCAAGTCTTTGAGGATTCTTCTGCATTCAAACAACTAAATTTTAAGTATTATGTCTAATAAATACATTTAAAATTTACATATCGAATATTTATTAACAAGCTTTAGGTCTCAGAAGAGGTGAACTTTATATTTACATGTAAGATATCACCCATGTATGGCTAGTCTACTTCTGTCTTTTCTTTGTCTTCTCACTGTGCACTGTTAACATTTAGATGTTTTATTTTCAGGCAATGAATGCTGTTATCAAAACTTGGCGAGATGGGCCATATATATTTATTGTGCAAATTGGAAGTACAACTGCAAAGGATTCTATTACCAGAGTTAAAAGAATGGAGAGGACAACACCTTCCTCATATCAAAATAAGCTCTTTACAAGTAAGATAGCTGTCTATATAGAAATATGAATATACAGCACTATTTTTATGTATTACCAGTCTGAGTGTATTCTAAGGTACTTTTAATATATAGTGTATGGTTCAATTTCATCAGACACCATCTTTCACTTCTCATAGGTATTACTACAGCTCTTTCTTATCGTAAGAAAATAGGTGCTTGCTAGTGTCTTGGAGATCCTAAGACTGTTGTTCTGTCTGTTTACTGATGGAAATAAAGAGGAATCCAAAGCATTTCAATTTTGAGGCTTGGTGTTTTCTTTAAAAAATGTACAGACCAATACAGTGATTTATATTAATAAGCTCAAAACATGTAGAGTACTAAGATCATAATTGTTGCCTTGATATATTATAAGATACCTAACTGTCCATTGATAACCTATTCAAACTTCAGAGAAGTTTGAAAATCCCCTTAAGCAGTTAACGTACGTGTGTTTCTGAATTTTTCTTGTTAACATGTGAATCTCCAGCAAAAATTACTTTTAAGTACTGCTATGAGTTACTTGGTAATGAAGCGTGTAATTTTAATTGCATGCTTTTAGCTGAGTGTGTTATAAGTCTTAGCTTTCTTTATTAAAGTGCAAGTTAGATTTAAAAGCTATGTGAAGACATGTAATTTCCTTATGCTTGAGTGAAAATCATTTAAGTCCTGGCTTCCTTCTTTTGGTTCTTGTTCAATTTGGTTATTGGATTGTCTTTTTACAGTGACAGTAGAACTGAAGGGGCCGTATGAGTATCTCTCACTTGCAGACTATCCTCTGATGATTGTAAGTAAACCAGCTTTTCTTTGCTCTGTAAAATTGTCAGTTGATTTGAATGTCAATTAAATACTCTGCTTTCATATTTCAGGAAACACAGAACCAGTGTCTCAGGAGAAAAAGTTACTTAGCAGAGAGTGTTTTTGGGTTTGGTGGGGTTTTTAGTTTATTTGTTTTGAGGGGTTTTTGGCTTTTTTTTGTTTGCTTTTTCTTTTTGTACTGAGTACAGGATAGGGAAAACAGATACAGATTTCAAATGCTTGCACATGACACTAATGTTGTCCTTCTCTGGATTGTTTGAATTAACGGATGTTAATTTGTAGTTCCTGAAGTTATCAGTATTGTTAGCTCTAAACTGAGTTTTACTGATGCTGTTATTCGCCTTAGCTCACATCTTACAAAATTTGCTATTCCATGCTTTTGTTTGCAGCTACCCTTTCATTTGTCACTGCTTTCTTTGTTCTTTTACAGCTTAATCTTCCTTCTTCCACCAGCTGTCTCACACCCCATGAGGAGGTCTTTAATACTACCTAACAGTGAAAGCATAATTGAGCTACAAAGAGCTAATCCCCTTTTTATTCAAAGGAGTTATTGACTTGGTAGCTAGTTTCCTCTGTTGAGAAGGCTAAAAAATAAAAAATCTTTAATGTTTATGTAGTGAAGGCAAACTTTAGCTGGGGATCAACAACAAGCAAAGTCTCTAGCCTGACTTTATTGGCAAGAATGACCTGTAAACAGTTGAACCCGACAGCATTTCTGAAACACATTTTACTTCCTGCAGAAATAAAAAGCCACCAGCAGCTCTATTGAAATGTAATTCACCAGTGTGTATATTCCATGTGACAGGTCCAGAAAAAGGTCTGTCTCTCTAAATGTTTCCATAATGGAGCATCTGCTCATGAACTACCATGCCTAGGTTTTTAGCATTTAAACTGCATGGGTTAGTCAGATGTGAAAATCTGTAAGGATCAGTAAGCTGTTCTCCTAAGGAAGGTGTTTTCAGTTTGTGAAAGTTTCAATGGATTGTGCAGCTAATTTCAGTTTGCTTACTTTAAAAAAAAATCTTCCTTCTGGAAGAGGAGACTGCTTGATTACTTTGGCTAAGTACTTCCTGCTATTCATTTAATGTCTTACTCTCCTTCTAATCCCTCTTAGTGTGCTTTTTGAAAATTTAACTTGCTCTGGTATGATGCTGTCCTTTAGAAAATCTACTATTGACTAGCGTTGTCAAGCTTATTGTTTGCTGTAGGAGATGTACCATGAAAGTTCTTCTCAAACAAGTAACACGGAACCATAAAAAAACCCAAAAAGCACAATGTTAATATTTAAGTGAAAGCTGGATTTCTTTTTCAATTCCAGGTTTTTGGCTGACCTAAAGCTTGGTTAAAAACTGAGTTTACTGGAAATTAACTTTTGAGAAAAGTTGTTGAATTATTTGAACAGAGGGCTTACAAGCATTAGTTGCTTATCTCTGTTCTATGGAATGGTGCATAAAGGTGACCTGTAAGTTTATTTGCAGAATACTGTAAATGTACTATGAAGTTATTAATAAAGCAATATGGGAGAAAGAGTAGAGTTTCTAGTAGTTGATCATTTGCTTGAATTATTATCTGGGTTTTTGAAATCTAGTAGCTCAGGATATCTTCCTTAGAAAAACTGCCTGTCAATAAATTGGCAGACTACTGTTCAAGAGAGCAATTGCTCAGAAAGTCAGTTACTCTGATTGGCAGTGAGAAATCACACTGTCAGTGTTAAAGAATGCAGAGAAGACAAATGAAACAGTCTATTTAAAAAGTTCCAAAGTTGCTCTACTGGGGGAGAAAATAGAGTTGTCTTACAGCTGTGGAATGGAAACAAGGAAATTATTTTTCTGGGTCTAAAGTTCCTATTTCTTATTTCTTTTTGTGTAATAGTTTTTCATGGTGATGTGTATTGTGTATGTATTCTTCGGGGTTCTATGGCTTGCATGGTCAGCCTGTTACTGGCGGGATCTCCTGAGGATCCAGTTCTGGATTGGTGCCGTTATCTTCCTGGGAATGCTTGAGAAAGCAGTTTTCTATGCAGAGTTCCAGAATATTCGCTACACGGGAGAATCTGGTAGGTGATGGCTGCATCTCCCAGTTTAATTGATGGGGCATAGCACTAATGGCTTATGCTAAATTGGGGTGACAGATGTATATTAAGCATATGATTACTTGAGGATTGTTTCAAAACGAAGAACAGGGAACCAGAATTTCTGTATTTTTTTATATGTTGAAAACATGATGCTATGTGTTCTTCTAAAGCTAAAGTGCTGTTCCTTAGTCTGACTCCTGAGTGTGGTGTCTTAGGCATGGTAGAATGGTAGAATGGTAGATTCTGGAGAGTATACATTGTAGTGCTGGCTTGAAGTTTAAAATAGGACTTCCTAAGTGTAGTTTATAATTAATTTCTGACATTTGGTGTTGGCCTTGGAAAGATAGTGTGAAACTCATTGTTCAACAGGACAGCATTGTAGATAACTCTTGGTATTTAGCCCAACCTGATAATCCATTTTAAGAGATTTCCTTCACATAAAACTGGGGTACTCTAGTTTTGAATTTTGAAGCTGGATGCATACAAATGAAACTCTGCAAGTAAAATGTCATTATGACTTTGCTAATTGGCCACACCCATAGTACACAAGGTTTTATTGGCTGACTTGTTTGGAAGAGTATCCAGGCTGACCCTATGAATAAATGTTTTATGGATCATTTTACATCCACAGAAAGTGGAGAGTAACTTTTTCAGTAGGTTTTTTCTTATGCCAAGTGACCTATCTTTTCTGAAAGCTTACTCCAGATAATAAAAAGATTATACACTTCAGCAGCCTACCTTCTATATCTGCTCTTTTGCTACAATTGCATATGCAGTAGTTAATAGAACAGAAATTATATTTTAATAACCTAACTTCCTCCTCTTTGCTTTTGGTAGTTCAAGGAGCAGTAATACTGGCAGAACTTCTCTCTGCTGTGAAGCGATCATTGGCTCGAACTCTGGTCATCATAGTCAGCTTGGGATATGGGATAGTCAAGTAAGTAATTTGTTACAGGTTTGTTGTGTTCTATTTAAAGTGTTTTCACTATTGTTTTTTAATAACTTAGGGCAATATTCATCTCCCTGTACTTTGCTTATTAAAAGGTAGGTGCTTTAATTAAGTGCTGTGAAGATCTAGACTTCTTCACTAGTAAACAGAGACATACAGTTCTGTATTGCTATCACTCTTCCTTCCATCCTTTTCTGTGTACTGCTGTTGGGTGAGTGTCTGAGTCATTGCTGAGATACTCCCCTGAGTGGAATGGGAGCTTTATGTGCCTGCCTTCTGGGTGAGGGCGTCTTATAGAAATTAGAGAAGGTCAATAATCACTGATAGAGGAGGGGATCTGCTTTAGGAGGCTTCTGTTGCTAGGAGTGCTGCTTATCTGTCCATCCCTAACTATATTCAATGGTAAAACAACACACTGTGTGGTAGTGGAAGCTTTTGGCAAGTGAGGGTGTACTGGGGGAACTGGTGTAGAAGTGGGATGTGACTTCTTGAAATGGCTGTAAGATACTAAGCAGGTTAACTAGGAAACAGGATTGTTACCAGTCTCTCCCTTGGTCACATTATACCATAAGACAAAATTAATAGTATGCTTTGAGCACCATGATAAAATTATTTCTGGATTCAGAAGTGGCTTGTCACAAGGACTTTTTTATTCACGTGCTTCATACCTTGTGTGAGACTCAAGTTGACATGACTTCACTTTTAGTTCCCCACTTAATCTGAATTTCACTTTTTTTTCCTACAGGCCTCGCCTTGGAGTTACTCTTCACAAAGTTGTTATGGCTGGAGCTCTTTATCTATTATTTTCTGGCATGGAAGGTGTTCTTAGAGTCACAGGGGTCAGTAATAACTGCTTGAATTTTCCCATATGCCACAGACACTATCAGCTTTATTTACTTGTATGCCAAGGAAGAATCTAGAGCTATGCTGAAAGAGACAATGAAGTGGTTAAATTCTGAGACTGTGGATATGGATTATTGACAATTATTTTAAGTCTTGTCTATTTAGTAGGATATAATTCTGTATAGTTTGAAATAATTCTACTAGTTTTCTGATTAGCCAGGTTTCAGCCTGGAACCTTGTGTCTAATACTTTGGATTAGGTAGGGCTATTTGCAGACAAAAAAGTACAGCTTGGGTCACCTGGTCATGAATCAAAAAAACCCTACCCAAGAATAAAAAAATAAAACCAAACAGCAACAACAAAACCCAAAACAACAAATAACCCAAATCCCCACCACTCCAGTTTTGGAGGCTGTGACTGGGGAAGCGTGTGTAAATGCTGCTGCTCCTGGATTCATTAGGAAGTGCATCTTGGGATGTAGATTTTTGTTGTTCTATTTTTGGTATTTTGGGATAAGGTTTTTAACCTGTCACATATTTGGTACTTTTCCAGTTTTTCTATGACACTGTGGCTCTGATAGCAAACTTGGCCCTGTCCATGATTGATGCCTGTATTATTTTGTGGATATCCTTTTATAAATTTCAGAATGCTACAAGCTTATTCACAGCTTATTATTTCTGTCTTACACTTAAAAAGAATGTGGTTTGCTTGTTTCTGTTAGGACTTTGATAGTTTTTGATGTAAACACAAAGGCAAACTTGGGGTTGCCAGTGAAGCTTTCAGTTTGTCCATGGATAGGGTAAAAGATTTAATTACTAAATCTCTAACAAGCTGATTGCTAGATTTCTGTAATGGAATTGGCCAGAGCAATTAATCACAGCAACTGCCTTAGCAGAGACTCCTTTTAACAGCGCTAGATTGACTTAATCTGGAAAACTACTTCTTGCCTTGCTGGTGGAGAACTGGGAACTGACAGTGTGGTGTTGTCATTTCCTCTCTGTGCATTGGGCTAAACTCTTGGTTCAAGCCCTCTGTTTCTGTAGCAGAACTCAGAAGCATTGTGGTGGTGTATTTGTGGTTTCACATAAAATAGCCTCACCCTCCTCACTTCTGTACCTTGTTTTCTTTTTTGTTCTTATTGGCTCTCTCTTTGTCTCCAGGCCCAGAATGATCTTGCCTCCTTGGCTTTTATTCCCCTGGCTTTCCTAGATACTGCCCTGTGCTGGTGGATATCCTTCACTGTTTTACTTGATGGGGTGTGTTTTCTTTTAAATTTGTTTTGTTTTGGGAAGTCTTTTGGGCCGAATTTTTTTTTAAATAATCTTTAAGTATATATTTTTTTTCTACTTCTGGTAGAGGTTATAGAACTTCTGTAATTGAGTGTTCAGGTAAGCTCCTGCTACCTACTGCTTACCTAGTTTTTCTTGCACTGGATGAATCTGTGTTAAAGCTGCTCCTGAATATAGTCTATCTGTTATCAGTCTCTGATTGTTGAGTGTGAAAGCAGTTTGTTCCAGGTGACAAAATGAGGCAGTTCACTTTTTGGTGTCTTGACAAGCAACCATAATCTTGTGTGACTTTAGCAACTGACATTAAATACTGAACTCATGTATAGCAAAATCCCTATAAAGTGTTCTTAGTGAACACTATTTCTTAGCAAAAGCTCAAATTAAAATGTGAATAGCTTGCTGCCAAGCCATGAAAAACCACAATTCTCCCCTATCATGATATCTCTTCTAAGCACTTGTCACTGAGAATAAAATAAAAAAGAAAGTGTGATGGCACCCGTATACATTACTTGGATTTTAACTCATTTTTAGTTCAAATTTGACTTTTATTTTATCAGAAGTACAAGTGACACTTTTCTGGAGGAATGGACCATAGCCCAAAATAGATGCCTGGATACTGTCTTTGTGTGACAAGAGTTATAGGTGTAGATGAACTAATTAACAGTCATAAGGGACTGATTCTGCTCTTTGGTACCTTTGCTATAGGATCAACCTTTTTTTCTACTGAGAACTGTCTTCTTGGAGGGCTCTGGGGGTGGGAGAGCTGTTGATCATAAGATCTCTGTCTCCTCATGCTAAGTCTGTGACCAGATTGTCCCTTCAGAGGCTTTTCCTTGACTTTTCATACATATTCATCAGCTTAACTCAAACAATGAAGCTGCTAAAACTTCGAAGGAATGTTGTGAAACTCTCTTTGTATCGGCACTTCACGAACACGCTCATCTTGGCAGTAGCAGGTAAGCAGAAAATTACGTCTATCAAATAAGACCACTTTCCATTTCCATATATGGCTTGATTTGGTCACTAAAGCAAATCTTTAAATTTGGTGACCTTTCTGTAAATACAATCAAAGTTCTTGGTATTTCTAACTCTTGACCCATTTCTAACAGTGGGTCTTTGCCAAGTGTTATGTTGATATTTCAGAGACAGTGGATTATTAGTCCTGATGTTAATAAAATCAATAGTAATGCAGCTCCTCTAAGGGAACACTTAAATCCCACTACAAGCTGCTAGGGGGCAAGAGATTATTATCATACGCTGTTAACTTCACAGAGATACTTTTTGCCAAAATCACAGTATCACTGTATACTTTCTCATTTTTAAGATGTCTGAAGACCAGATAGCTGAAGGACCAGAGTTATTCTTGAAAAATGTCTTCTTAGTATTGTAACATGATGCCCTCTGTATTCTGGAAGAATACACATTTGTGCTCTGTATTCTGGAAGAGTACAGGTTCGGTTTCTTTTTCCATTTATAATAGTGATGAACTGAACTTCAAGAACAAATCTGTTGATGCTTCCAGGTGCTCTGCTATCAATACAATGAGCAGAAAACTTCTAAAGACTGTGCCTTTATTTAAACAATCAGGCAAAAAAGCACATTCCTTTTAAAACTCAGATTGAAATTCCTTTCAGCACGTGGTTCTTAGTCAACTTAGAACACCTCAGTGGAGGGAAGTCTGTTGTAAAATTATGGTAAGGGCATAGTTTGAGCGTTGGAACTGTTGCGGGTCAAGATCTGAATGCTTAAGGCATTCAAGCAGATCAGCTTGCTGGGTTACTTCAAGGTAAGCTTTGTTTGTCAGCTGATAATGAAACCATGATTTGGAGGCTAGATAAAAGTAATGTAAGAAAAATAAATAGGAGTGAGGAGTTGGCTAAATACTTAATATTTGATTTATGCCTTGTGTCTCTATGTGTCTATGCCTAAACTATTGTATAAGGTCAGTACAATAAATCCATCTCTTGTTTTTCAAAACTGTTTAATTGGATGTCAAGACTTCACTGTTTAGGTTTTTGGTCTTTGTTTTGGAAAGAGTCCTGTTGGTGGGATATTTGAATTGGCGTATTTTGTAGTAATAAGCAACTTGTTTGTTTGAATATCGCAGCATCTATTGTATTTATCATCTGGACCACCATGAAGTTCAGGCTGGTGGACTGTCAGTCGGTGAGTTTATATTGAATGTTTTCTACAATTGCTGCCTCTTAATAAGTTTACATTTGGCAGTGAGATTGCCACATAGTACCACATGCTAAAATTCTCACTGTTGTGAGTAATGAGCCTGTTTGACAGATGCCTGTAGTTCACCCTTGGAAAGAGATGAGGACATGGAATTTCTTGCTTCTCAATACTTTCCATTTGTGCTGCTGTATTTCTTGGCAGGACTGGCAGGAGCTATGGGTGGATGATGCCATCTGGCGTTTATTGTTTTCAATGATCCTTTTTGTCATCATGATTCTGTGGAGACCATCTGCTAACAACCAAAGGTTCAGCTTTTCTTACCTCTTCCTAAAAATACTGGGTTTTGGGAATGCTTGTTTATTCAAAGAAGTACTGGAGGGTGATTTTTAGTTACTCTATACTGATCCATAAGGATACTAAGCAGTCTGTGTAGGGGCTTGAGGAAAAGTAAGCATAGAGAAGTCACATACATAAAATCCAGTCTGTTCCTGGTTGCTGAACTTATTTAAAAAGAAGTGACTTAAACTTTCGATTATGTAGTTGAGCATCAGTCTTAAAAATCGTGAACTAGACAGAATAATCAAGTCATGTGAATGCTGGGGTAATGGATCTCTTGGGAGGCAAGAGATACAATTCTAAGATAGCTTTCATTCTTTCACTCCTGAAGGTTTGCTTTCTCACCACTGTCAGAAGAGGAGGATGATGATGAGCAGAAAGAGCCAATGTTAAAGGAAAGCTTTGGTAAGAAAAAAATTTTTCCACCTAATTTCAGTGTTAAAGAGACACTTTTGTGGAGGAAGGTGTCTTCCTCTCTGGCAAAAAATTCATTACTGCTGGGAAAGTGGAATCAATTGCCATCGATACATGTAGTTGTAGAGGAAATACTGGCTTTATGTTTAGTGTTTACATTGCCAGTGTTTAATTCTGGGGTTGACACTGGAAACACTGCTACTGTTGATGTTGCTTTGCCAGGTCTAGTGGACTTTGTTTTATTGAATATGTAAAGTCTTAGGTTTGAATCCAGTCATGATGACAAGGATCTCTTGGATATTGTTGCTAGGCAGCGGTTTAGTGTGCAGTTCTCTTTTAAAATCCCATTTAAGAATTTTCATTTATTATCTGTGCTCTGAACTCTGCAATCTTAATTTTCCATGTTAAGGCCTAACATAGGAATGTCCAGTGGGATGAATATGTTTATTCATGAAATTGTCTGTTGTAACACCTCTGTTCATAAGCTGTGTAAAAGGTAGGGCCACGTACCTGTTGCTGCTGTCTGTCCACAATTCATTATGTTGGGATATATTGCTGCTGTTTGCCTTGTGTAGCAGCTGAGGAGAAGTGTGTAATCCATTAGGTGCATTTGGCAAATCAGCTCTATCTGGCTATCTGTCAGGCTGGGAGATGCATGTTGCTGTTCATCTTGTAAGTCAACCAAGTGGCCGGTCAGCAGCCAGTAGGTAAAATAAACTTTGGGAGTTGCCTGTGTCTCAGAATGGTTAAGGCTGGAAGGGACCTCTGGAGGTCATCCTGTCCAAACCCCCTGCTCAAGCAGGGTTTACCTAGAACAGGTTGCCCCAGACCATGTCCAGATGGCTTTTGAGTATCTGAAAGGATGGAGATTCCACAGCCTCTCTGGGTAACTGTGTCAGAGTTCTATGCTGCTGCTGTCTGGCTTAAATAAAATGATTAGAAAATTTATATCTCCTGGGTAAAATCACAAAATTCAGAAAAAAACAGGTATTCCACCTGTCAGGAAAAAATACTACAAGCCTTCCAAAGGGAAAGCTGTCTCTAATCATTAACTTGTCTAATTCTGCCTCTCAAATGTGATGAAATATCCTAAATGAAGATTCAGCACTTTCACTTACAGTCTATGAACAATTATAGTTCAGTTATCCCAATCTTTTTTCCTTTTGTTTTCAGAGGGAATGAAAATGAGAAGTACAAAGCAAGAACCAAATGGGAATGTAAAAGCAAACAAAGCTGTGAGTACACTCTCTCTACCTCAAAGAATATAGATTCATCTCTTCTTTGTTTGCTCACAGTAGTTATGAGTAGTTTTGCAAAGTTTTGAGCCAATAAATATGAGTTTTTTGGTTTGCTTCAGTGTGAGTAAGTCAAAGTATTTTAAGTTTACATTACTTCTGAAAAGAAAGCAAATACAGGTTTTCCATCAGATTTCCTGTATGTACAGTGGAAACTTTAGAATTCAGTCTGTTCTTTAGGAATGTTTGTGCAATCCAGTATAGATAAAACTGTATAATACCATATTCTGATAATGAGTAATACATTATTTTAACAAGTTTGTTAGTCTCAGAGGGACAATTTTAAATAAATTGCCTTCTAGTTTTGAGATTTGTGATTTATTAGTTGAATGAGGTGATATAGATATTGTTATGTACCTGCCTAAATACTTCAGGATAATGTGCATTTTTTTTTTCCATGTGGCTTACAAGCCACATTCATCTAGGAGGTAGAAAATATGTCTTGGAATTTTCATGGAATTTGTGCATAAACTTAAAAGTGGAAAGAACATGTAGGAATTCATTGTAATAGCAGTCATATTTTTGTTGTTGACATTGTTTTTCTCAAAGGTTGATTGCAACTGTGTACTACTTACCTGAGGATAACATGAAAATCAAACTTTTCTGTTTTGGGACCCAGGGGGATGAGACGGTCATTTCCACAACTTCAGAACAAATGTGCTTGTGTTGTGAATTAAGAGACTGTTCACCAGATAGAAATGAGACATCCTGACAATATGGACAATACCTTTGATAAATCTAACTTGTGCTTTTTATATTGTTTCATCTATTAACATCTTCAAAAGATAGTGTTCTTTGTTGAGAGACTAAAACTAGATTATGTAAATAACCGAAGTGTCCTGAGGTCCTCCTTTTCCTAGTCACCATTAGACTGTTAAAGAGTTCACAGCTAGTTTTTCTTTAGTCCTCTTTTTTTTTTTTTCCTGGAATGTGTTTTCTGTAATCCAGAAATCAAATCGAAGATGTTTTTTCCTGTTGTTTGTTTGGGGTTTTGGTTTTTGTTTAAATTTTTAACTGACATTTTAAATATATTACTTTTTGTTAAGTAGGTTGAGAAAAAAAAGGTTTGCATGTGACAGCATTTTGGGGAAAATGACTTTTGTTTTCTGTTTAATTTCTGTATTTCTAGCAAGAAGATGACCTGAAGTGGGTAGAGGAGAATGTTCCTTCATCAGTGACAGATGTGTGAGTATTTTTATAGTCACAATAAAAGCAAGTTCCTTGCCCACAGGAACACAAGTACATTAGAATGCTTTATAACTTTATGCTGGGCTTCCATGAGCAGAGCCTGGCACTGGCCTCTGACTTCTTAGTGTGATGACACTTGGCTGTATGCAGTCTGTCAGATTTGAACATGCTGACTTAAAGAACACTGCCTTGGACTGTGAAACCACAGACTGCTTTGCACTTCACTAAAGTTAAATCTAGAAGACAGAACAAACAAACCCTCTTTCTGTTAAGTGCTCTGAAAAGACCCTTGAGTATCTTGCTGAATGTAAACCATGGAATAATGTAGTTTAGTTTACAACCGACATTCCAAATAAAGTTGATATTTTTATGTTTCTGGCAGTATAGTCAGCTGTGTGTGATGTCTACATCTATTGTGCTTTTAATAACTTTTACATCCTAAAAATGCTACCTTTTCTGTAGCAAAACTAATGTTCACAGATTAATTATGTTCACAAATTTGAACAGGTATTTTTGGCAGAGGCTATGGATTGAAGTACAAAACTTTCCTTGAAGTTAGGTAAAGACAAGAAATTAGGTTAAGTTTCTAGAGGATGAAAAAGTGCATTTTCTGAGTTTTCCCAGTTCTAATACTGATTTTTTGAAGACTGATAGGATTCCTTAAGAAAAAAAGAACTAGACTGGTGTAAGTTATGAAAGGACACTTTGAGCTCCTCTGCTGCAGGGTTTTCTGTTCCTGAGAGTCTGATCAGGGTTGTGAAGAGACAATATCTTAACAGATGGGATGTCTATTATAGGCTGGGGTACCAGCGGAACTTGTTTGATTCCTGGGCCGTGTTTTTACAACATGGTCCCATATTGTAAATTTCTTCAGTGTAGTTCAGCAGTGTTCCTGCATGAATGATGCGGCTTATTTGGAAACTTGGAAATTGTTCAGTTGATAATGAGAAGCATAGAAAAAAAGAATTTGAAACTGCAAAGGTGGTTGAGGATACTCCTTGGGCTCTTCCTTTTTTGTGTGTCTTTCTCTAATTTCTGTTAAATTGAAAGGTTTGTCTTTGTTGCTCTTCTGTGCCCTAAAAGCAACATAAGGTTAAAAATGGTTGTCAATCATATGCTCTTAGTATGCATTAATTTTAACTTTTTTTCTCCTCCCCCACTGCAGTGCTCTTCCAGCTCTTCTGGATTCAGATGAGGTCAGTAAAGAAGTCTTCAGTTCAAATTAGTCTTCTCACATGCCAAAGGAGTCATGAGTCAGCTGGTAAAGACTTGGCTTATCAAAACTGTCAGTGCAGCAGTAAAATACTACAAGGGGGGGAGGATAGTGGGGACAACTTCTTAGAATACAAACATGTATTCCAAATACGTATTGTAAAAAAAGTGCTATATCTGCTGTGTAAGTTGGACTCCTGACTTAAAATGCATGTGAGTTTACATTTGTTGTGAATGTGCACATTCTGAATAAGGTAAACCTACTGGGGGAAATGACACCATTGGGTATTTTATTTTCCAGGAAAGAATGATTACACACTTCGAAAGGTCCAAAATGGAATGAAGGAGTAGCTTTTTGCTACTGGAAGTGGAGACGCCTCTTTTAAAGTTGCTTGGTGGAGCAAGTGCATCCTGCTGATTTGTTTGTTGATCTCAGCCTTGAAAGTTTGATGCTTTACTGTCGTGGAGGGTGTCTTGCTGTGGAAGAAGTTCACAAGGACATTATAAACCTTTCAGAAATTTTAATTTACAATGTTGCTGCGAGTTTGGATTTTTAAGCAATTTACATATGTACTATTCCAGCACCTTCTGTAACTTTTCAAATATTTAATCTGTGAAACTAAAATTCCTAATGTCTGTTTGAGGAGTTTATATTTCAGTGTTACAATTGACACCTAGAGGTGAACTGCCTGTACCTTTTTGGGGGGAGGGTGGGGACATCTAGAAGTAAGCACTGAAGAAACAACAGACCCATTTACTGGTAGATACAACTGCTGTTGTATGTCATGTGCCCAATATGCATGAGAGGGTTTTAGAGAGAAGCTCCTGTTGATGAAGAAAATTAAGATACCAGAATGAAAATATTTGGAAAAGTTACAATGATATGAGTTTTTAACAAAATCAAGTGCAATTTTATTCATAACACTGTGTATGAAAGATTTTCTATTTTAAATGCCATTGACCTATAGGTAACAGCTGTCTAGAGCTAACACTTGCTGTTGTGGCACATCTCATTGCCGGCAATGTGGTGGATGCCTGGAAAAATTATTTGCCCCTACCTTTCATGTGTTGCATGATTTAATTTAAAACAACACCACCAAACATCACCAAACCCATTCCTGCAGCGCTCCAAAAGTGCTTGACGACATGTTAAGCAGATATTCTCCCTTTACATGTAACATCTCCCACCAAGAAGTTGGCGCTCTTCTACGAGAACATGGCATTGCTTTCTAGAGGGTGCAAGCACTGCCTACCTTACTTGAAAGAGGCTTTATGGGAAGTCCACAGTGCTGGGATAGTTAAGTTCCCAGTGTCTGTTTAGAATTGCTTCCCATGTAAGTGATCTGATGATGAGCTTTCCTGTCCCAATTGGTCCTATGGCCAAGAGGTACTCTGAGATCACTGTGTTTCAGTCAAAGTTTCAGACTCCTATATAATTGCATTTTGTTTCTCCTTTTGAGATTAAAAAGAGCATTTGGTGTTCTGTTTTTATTTTTTGCTTGGCTGTAACAGCTACACTTGCAATAACTTCCTCATGGAAACCCACTGTAGACTGTATGCAAAAGGTCTAATTCAGGTTCATAACCTTTACACCTGATGATTACCAGGTATGCAGTAGCTGGACAGCTCAGGAGCAGATGTGGCTGCTGCTGGAATGGCATAGGGAGTAAGCTTTTCTGGTTCTTCACTCATAGCTATGACAGCAGAAATAAACATGTGCCTGTACTTCATTCATTCCACTGTAAAGTCTGGTAGCTTAGCTGTAGTTCATCTTTATCAGCAATTCAAGCTGAAACGTGGCACTTTACAGTAGAGTAGCTGAGGCACAAGGACATAGTGTCTTCTGCTAGGTGTGCTGTGGGGCAGTGAACTCTCAGCAGATGGGCAGAGAAAAAAAAGCTGTGGCTATAGCACCTCACTGCTTCTGCAGGAGTTGCTAGAGCTCTTCTTTAGGCTACAGGTAGAATCTCTTAATTAAAAAACACTTCTAATTTGCTATGCTTAATTGATATAGATGAAAGAAATGTTACCTCCATGTCCTTTTGAGGAGAGGAAATTTTGTGAAATAAAGCTACACAAAGCTTGCTATTTAATGGGGGGGGTGGGTTCTGTTTTGATTTTTTTTTTTTAAGTCCTATTGTTCTGGGTTGTTTGGGTTTTTTGAAACAAATAGGTAAAAATGTTCTCTACTGGAAGCACAACAGTTTGTATGTACTATTTAATAAAGGCTAGGCAAAGAGGAGAAAGGCTTATGTTGTGTCCTTCCACTTTCTTACTACCTCTTGTCTCACAGGAGGAAGTGTTAACATCTTCACAAAGCTCCCTGATTTTAGCTTTTTATTGCGCAGTATTTATAATGCAGTTATTCCCAACAGTTTTTTTTTTTTCTCGTTGAGCTTGACAATAGAGTGGAAGTCTGTCATTTGAAAAGCTAATAGAGGTAGAGCAAATAATAAATTTCTGAACAAAAGTAAAAGATCTAAACAGTTTTATTAATTGTATTCATAGTTTAATTGAATTAATAATTTAAAGACTAAAATAAATGTAGTAGCAGTGTGGTGCATGCAACCTATGACTACAGTGGTAGGTCTTAGGCAATCCTTGCTGCCTTCTGCCCTTCCATTCTTGTACTTACCTGAAGCAGTATTTGAAGTTGTCCTGAATTCCACAAGGGGCTTGTTGATCCCTTGGTTAGCATTTTTGGTTTTCCGCTTGTTTTAGCAGAGTTTCTGTATCATTGGAAGGTAGCATCTGCTTCCTAGCCTACAGCAAGTGTCTGCTGTGACTTTTTTGTAGTCCTGTGGAAAAATTGTGTGAGTGCCCAGCTCCCACAGTATAGTGTGGGCTGTGGCATGTGCACAGCTGCTCCTGCAATTATGATTCCAGGAGAGATGGCTAAAGGCAGTGGATGAGAAGCAAAGAGGGCATGTGCAAGGGAGTTGCAGCAATGTGGCCTCTCCTGCAGCAGCACGTTTGGTCAAGTATGTTGGTTCTACTGAGGGGATCTTTGCCTCTTCTGAAACCTGGTTTTGCTCCTAAAGATGTGTTGGTTCCATGACTTGGAAAAGCTCAGGAAAGCTTAATCAGCAACCTAGCTTGCTAAAATGCCTGACCAGAAATCCTGCAGGTTGTTACTTTAATTATGTAGACAGGGAAGACAATTCAAATTTATACCCATTCTTTTAAAAGGGTATTGGAATTTTAAAACAAACCATGCAAACTACTCTGAAAGACTTGGTGAGCTGGAGAGAGAAAAGATCTACTCCTAGGTCTGAGATCTACAAGTGTTTTTATTAATTAAAATGATGTGGAAAAGCTGAATTTTCTTTAGGAAATTTGGCTGCTGACTTTAAATATCTTCAACCACCTGTTCCTAATAATTTTCTGCTTACAGAAAAAATAAATGTCTGACAGGAGTTTTTTAAGAGTTCTTGTGCCTGATTAGTTCTGTATAGATTTGTGAGAAGTAGCTGTGATACTGCTGTTGCAATTGCAGCATGTGCACACCATACAGAAAACTGAAAACATACTGAAGCAGCTGATATTGTTGACCAGCTTTTCATTAGGGTGACAAAATGTTCCTGCTGAGAACTCTGAAGGAGGGACTGAGTAAGAGGTCACAGCATGGTAAAGAAATTACAGAATCACAGGCTTGATAGGCAGTGAGTCAGGATCATAAGACCTAGTGTAGGGAAGGGTATGTTTGTCTTATTCTGCACATATAGCAGTGTGTGTTTGTGGGCTTTGTTTATCCTCCTGTTCACTTTATATGGCATTTTATGTTGTATGCTAAAGTGTGGTACTTCTTAAAACCTGAAGAGGCCAATGCCTCACAAATAATTTGCTTCCTGGATTACAACTATTTGCATGTGAAGTCGTTATTACTCAGTGTTATTGAAACTTTTGTTTCCTTGCACTAAATCAGTACTCTATCCCTTTTCCTTTTGTAGGGATCCTAGGTCAAAGAGACCAGCTACATACCTGAGCCATAACTCCTTTGGCAATTTGCAGTTCTGGTATCTGAAAAAGGGATGTGACTTAGCACAGTTTTGTGCTTTAGCAGGGTTTCATTCCTGAGCAGGAATGAAGCTGGATGCAAGAACACCATGCTTGTTCTTCTCTTCCTGTGCTTTGATCTCCCAGCACAGAGCATCCTCAGTCCCTGTTTTTGGAAACGGTGGTTTCTGTTGGTGAAAATGCTTGCAGAACTTAGTGCCATGCGTTTTTTGAGTTTGGGTTAGTTAGATAAGTTTCTGTGTCAGTGATGGTGAATGTTGCACCTCTCCATGACTGAAGTAAATGCAACTATTTTGGAAGGGACAAGGTAACAAGTAAAGATTATCCCCTGGAATCTGAACTTCACCGGCCAAGTTCATAGGGTAAGTTCACTAAAGTAGAACTTATGACCTCCAAAAATAGACATTTACTTGCAAGATACGCCTTGCAATTCTCATCTGGTTGCCTTAGGTTATGAAGGCCCTTGTATAGTGTGTGACTTTCCTACCCGCTCTGGTTTAGGTAAGCCAAAGGAAACCAAACACCTCTCAGACTGACGCTGTGAGAAGACGAGGGTTTGCTACAGCCAGTCCCTTTTTTGGGCTATATGAAGCTGCACAAGGATTATGACGGGGTGAGGAGAGTCCCCTTGGGGACAGCATCCTGGCCATGCGGACATGCGTTTCCCGCTCGCGCCCGAGCTCCGGGGCAGACCGCTCCTGTTTGTCGGGCTGCCGGCGCGGGGACTGTTCTGAGGGACAGCTCCTGGCGTTCTGTCCCTGGCGGAGCGCTCCGGGCTGTGCCAAGACCCCCGCGGGGCGGCGGAGGGACGAGCACGGCGTTACCAGCGGGACGGGAGCAGCGCGGCGGGCGTGGCCTGCGGCGGAAGCGGCGGTGGGGCGGGCGGGGCCGGAAAAGGCGGGGAGCCTTCGGGCAGCGCGGGCGCTTCCGTCGGGGTCCTTCCCGTCGGGGCTTTCCCCCGTCCCGCCCGGCCCCGCCCCGCCGGTGCTCTGCCTGCGCCGGGTGCTGTGGCAGCCGGGGTCGCGGGAGTCGCCGCCATGCACGACGCCTTCGAGCATGTGCCGATCCTGGAGAAGCTGCCGCTGCAGATCGACTGCCTGGCGGCCTGGGGTGAGCCGGAGGGGCCGCGCCGCCGTCCGAGCCGCTCCGCTATCCCGTCCCGGTCAGCCGTGCGGGGGGTGCCGCGCCCTGCCCTGCAGCGGGCCGGGGGAGGCAGCGCCGCCCGGCCCTGGCCGGCTGCACCCTGTGCGGGCGGGGCCCTGCCGCCCCCCGGGCCGGCGGGAGCGAGTCCCGTGTCCCGGCTCCCGGCCGTGCCCGCAGCGGGACGTGCCCGCGGCGCGGGCCCCGCTATCCTGCCCGCCTGGCTGTGCAGGAGGCTGCCAGGATTCCCAGGGCTGTAACAGGGGACTAGCTAGTTTCTTGCTAAAATAGCATCCCCTGTATTCTGACTTAAGTTTATCTTGGAATGCTGGTGGTACGTTGAGGTCTTAGATTTAGAATCTGTTTGCATGTGTTAATGGTATATCACTGTAGGTTATATTTTTGGGCATACCTGACTGTCAAGGTTTTGGTCAGGTGACTGCACCAGCTGTCATAATGATAGGGCTTGATGAGGCTTATTGGAGCCTTGGGCAGTTACCATCAGATATACTACCATCACACAAAATCGATAATTAAAAGAACTCCAAACACGATGGAATTGTGACCCCCACTAATCTGTCTTAAGACCAAAATTATATCCTGAATTGTAGTGCCCCATTTATACATGGATTGTTTATGCTGGAGTTATGTATTGGAGAGGATGTGAAGATAGTTTATTCCTGCATTGCAGCTTTTATCTTTTATCTCTTTGAAAGCACTGATTTTGCTGAAGTAGAGAAAAAGCCTAAACCTACAGCCTTCTGGCAGTATAGTTGTGTAAAAAGAGGTGTAATTCTGTCTCTACAACTTTTGTACCAACTAGTGGAAGAAAGGTCTCGCAGGAAACAAGACTATTAAAATGCAAGTATATTTGGTAGTGAGACAGTACTAAATGTAGAAAGAAATATTAATGTGTGCTGCTTTCCTATATGATATTCAGCGAGGAAGAAATTCATTCTTATTTAATCAACCTATAAAGATTCTGTGCCTTTTGTATGGTGTAGATGCTGTAAAGAGGAAGAGTTTGAAAGCCTGCCATAGAGTTTGTAGAGTAAAAGGTTCTCTTTTATAAATCTTAAATGGCTCTTGGTTGTCCAATCAATCCAAATGTCACCTAAGCAAAGCTGCCACTATCCTTCCAAACATAGCTGACTCTTTCAGAGAGTTCTCATAAAAACCTGACTGTTAAAAAAAATCAACAGTCAAATCCAGGTAGAACTCCTTGTTTTTCTTTCTGACAGTACTTCCCACTATGCAGCACTGTTCCTCTCAGAGATAATAACATCTGAAGAATACTTTATTGCCTCTTTTGACTGCACAGAAGATGCAATGATTTGCTTATTTACCTTTGTATAAACAAGTGGAATGTGATGCCTAGTCTGTTTGTTCTGTTACTGCTTGATCTTTGGCTATCCTCTCCTGACAATGAAAGCTACTTCTGAGCACTTCCACTGGAGAGGTGATAGGAGACAAGTAGTCACTAGAGAATGTCCTCCTTGGCATTTGAAAAAAGTTCCCAAGTACTCTGATAAATGTAACATAGTCCCATGCTAGGCACTGTGAAGAAAATTAACTACTCTGGCCAAACCCAGCACAACTGGGAAGGGCAGTACTTTTTGAACTAATTAGACTCTCTTTCTCCTGTGTCTTTGTAGAGGAATGGCTCCTTGTTGGTACCAAACAAGGGCATCTTCTGCTTTACAGGATCAAGAAAGACATAGGTAAGTTTATTTTAAGAATGGCACAAAAAGTTGATTATGTTATTTTTATTTCCTGCACTTTAGGAGGCTGTAGTGATTTTAACACAAGTGTGTGTAATTGCTGATTTTTTCCTACATAGAGTTTAATGAATATTTGTGTATGATCTTTGGTGAAAGTGTTCATACCATTTTTCAGATGTGCAAGA